>NC_074689.1:36539402-36716902 GCF_029448725.1 Salvelinus fontinalis
GTGTGTGTGTGTGTGTGTGTGTGTGTGTGTGTGTGTGTGTGTGTTGTGCAGAACGTGGAGGCCTCTCTCGCTCTTTCCTTCTCGTTCTATCTCCCTCACTCTTTTTGAATTTATTGAGAAACATGTTCAAATTGCCAAAGCATGTGGAATAGATAATAAATGAAAGTGAAATAAACAATCAGAAAATAACAGTAAACATTACACTCACAAAAGCCCCCCCTCTCTCTATTCTGCCCCTCCCCCTCTCTCTCTCCCTCCCCCCTCCACCTCTCTCTCCCTCTCCCCCTCCCCCCTTCCCCTCTCTCTCCCTCCCCCCTCTCTCTCTCCCCCCTCCACCTCTCTCTCCCCCCTCCCCCTCTCTCTCCCAACTCCCCCCTCTCTCTCTTCCCCCTCCAACCTCTCTCTCCCTCTCCCCCCCCCCCCCTCCCCCTCTCTCTATCCCTCCCCCCTCTCTCTCTCCCCCCTCCACCTCTCTCTCCCTCCCCCCTCTCCCTCTCTCTCCCCCCCCTCTTTGTTGTTGTTGTTCCCTTTTCCCACTACAACAATAGTCTCTCTAATACACCACACAGGAGTCACTGCACCAATAGTCTCTCTAATACACCACACAGGAGTCACTACAACAATAGTCTCTCTAATACACTACACAGAGTCACTACAACAATAGCCTCTCTAATACACCACACAGGAGTCACTACAACAATAGTCTCTCTAATACACTACACAGAGTCACTACAACAATAGCCTCTCTAATACACCACACAGGAGTCACTACAACAATAGTCTCTCTAATACACCACACAGGAGTCACTGCACCAATAGTCTCTCTAATACACCACACAGGAGTCACTGCACCAATAGTCTCTCTAAAACACCACACAGGAGTCACTGCACCAATATCCTCTCTAATACACCACACAGGAGTCACTGCACCAATAGTCTCTCTAATACACCACACAGGAGTCACTACAACAATAGTCTCTCTAATACACCACACAGGAGTCACTGCACCAATAGTCTCTCTAATACACCACACAGGAGTCACTGCACCAATAGTCTCTCTAATACACCACACAGAGTCACTGCACCAATAGTCTCTCTATACACCACACAGGAGTCACTGCACCAATAGTCTCTCTAAAACACCACACAGGAGTCACTGCACCCAATATCCTCTCTAATACACCACACAGGAGTCACTGCACCAATAGTCTCTCTAATACACCACACAGGAGTCACTACAACAATAGTCTCTCTAATACACCACACAGGAGTCACTGCACCAATAGTCTCTCTAATACACCACACAGGAGTCACTGCACCAATATCCTCTCTAATACACCACACAGAGTCACTCCAGCAATAGTCTCTCTAATACACTACACAGGAGTCACTGTCATAATAGTCTCTCTAATACACCACACAGGAGTCACTGTCATAATAGTCTCTCTAATACACCACACAGGAGTCACTGCACCAATAGTCTTTCTAATACACCACACAGGAGTCACTGCACCAATAGTCTCTCTAATACACTACACAGGAGTCACTGCACCAATATCCTCTCTAATACACCACACAGGAGTCACTACAGCAATAGTCTCTCTAATACACCACACAGGAGTCACTGCACCAATATCCTCTCTAATACACCACACAGGAGTCACTGCACCAATAGTCTCTCTAATACACCACACAGGAGTCACTGCACCAATAGTCTCTCTAATACACCACACAGGAGTCACTGCACCAATATCCTCTCTAATACACCACACAGAGTCACTCCAGCAATAGTCTCTCTAATACACCACACAGGAGTCACTGCACCAATATCCTCTCTAATACACCACACAGGAGTCACTGTACCAATAGTCTCTCTAATACACCACACAGGAGTCACTGCACCAATAGTCTCTCTAATACACCACACAGGAGTCACTGCACCAATAGTCTCTCTAATACACCACACAGGAGTCACTGCACCAATAGTCTCTCTAATACACCACACAGGAGTCACTGCACCAATATCCTCTCTAATACACCACACAGGAGTCACTGCACCAATAGTCTCTCTAATACACCACACAGGAGTCACTGTACCAATAGTCTCTCTAATACACCACACAGGAGTCACTGCACCAATAGTCTCTCTAATACACCACACAGGAGTCACTGCACCAATAGCCCCTCTAATACACCACACAGGAGTCACTACAACAATAGTCTCTCTAATACACCACACAGGAGTCACTGCACCAATAGTCTCTCTAATACACCACACAGGAGTCACTGCACCAATAGTCTCTCTAATACACCACACAGGAGTCACTGCACCAATATCCTCTCTAATACACCACACAGAGTCATTGCCCCAATAGCCTCTCTAATACACCACACAGGAGTCACCAATAGTCTCTCTAATACACCACACAGGAGTCACTGCACCAATAGCCTCTCTAATACACCACACAGGAGTCACTGTCATAATGTATAAGAGCTTCATTCTCATGGGTTTTTCATTCGTGTACCCAATTTACACAGTTATTGTTATCAAATATGTTCATTTGATCAGGGGAAAACTAACAACATAAATAAAAGGTTCATTATCAGCTAAATATATTTTCTACATGAATAAAAAATGCAGAATTTATATTGAATTTATCTCTATAACATCAATTTGTGGATAATTTCACAGACCTACAGAGAGTTACACATTACAGTACATTCTTTACATTAGTTACGTCAACACTATTCTTATTTGGGGCAGCGGGTAGCCTAGTGGTTAGAGTGTAGGGGGGTAGGTAGCCTAGTGGTTAGAGTTTAGGGGCGGCAGGTAGCCTAGTGGTTAGAGTGTAGAGTTGACAGGTAGCCTAGTGGTTAGAGTGTAGAGGTGGCAGATAGTCTAGTGGTTAGAGTGTAGGGACAGCAGGTAGCCTAGTGGTTAGAGTGTAGAGGTGGCAGGTAGCCTAGTGGTTAGAGTGTAGAGGTGGCAGATAGCCTAGTGGTTAGAGTGTAGAGGCGGTAGGTAGCCTAGTGGTTAGAGTGTAGAGGCGACAGGTATCCTAGTGGTTAGAGTGTAGAGGCGGTAGGTAGTCTAGTGGTTAGAGTGTAGAAGCGACAGGTAGACTAGTGGTTAGAGTGTAGAGGTGGCAGGTAGCCTAGTGGTTAGAGTGTAGAGGTGGCAGGTAGACTAGTGGTTAGAGTGTAGAGGCGACACGTAGCCTAGTGGTTAGAGTGTAGGGGCAGCAGGTAGCCTAGTGGTTAGAGTGTAGAGGCGACAGGTAGTCTAGTGGTTAGAGTGTAGAGGTGACAGGTAGCCTAGTGGTTAGAGTGTTGGACTAGTAAATTAAAGGTTGCTAGATTGAATCCCTGAGCTGGCAAGGTACTAATATGTTGTTCTGCCCCTGAACAAGGCAGTTAACCCACTGTTCCCCAGGCCGTCATTGAAAATAAGAATTGGTTCTTAACTGACTTGCCTAGTTGAATAAAGGGGGAGGGGGAGGGGGGAGGGGGAGGGGGGGGGGTAATTATGATGTAAACATTTGCATTATTTCATTATGTCCGTACATCTCTGTGTTTTTTTTTAGATACGGTGCTGTGAGGTAGATTCAATCTCAAATGGCCGTACATCTCTGTGGGTTAATTTAGTATATATTTATTACCTAAGAATAAACATAGGTGAAATATTGCCTCTCAAACCAGGAGGAAAAAAAGAGAAGGAATGAATACTATAATACAGACCAACCTCCATTCACACACACGCACACTCACACTGAATTATTTTCACTAGGGAGGAACACACTGCACCCCCCCCCCCCCCTGTTAGCTGTTGCCTGGCTACTTGGTTAGCTGCTGCTGCTGCCTGGTTGCTTTGTTAGCTGCTGCTGCTGCCTGGCTGCTTGGTTAGCTGCTGCTGCTGCCTGGCTGCTTAGTTAGCTGCTGCTGCCAGGCTGCTTGGTTAGCTGCTGCTGCCAGGCTGCTTGGTTAGCTGCTGCTGTTGCCTGGCTGCTTGGTTAGCTGCTGCTGCTCCCTGGCTACTTGGTTAGCTGCTGCCTGGCTGCTTGGTTAGCTGCTGCTGCCAGGCTGCTTGGTTAGCTGCTGCTGCTGCCAGGCTGCTTGGTTAGCTGCTGCCTGGCTGCTTGGTTAGCTGCTGCTGCCTGGCTGCTTGGTTAGCTGCTGCTGCTCCCTGGCTACTTGGTTAGCTGCTGCCTGGCTGCTTGGTTAGCTGCTTCTGCTGTTGCCTGGCTACTTGGTTAGCTGCTGCCTGGCTGCTTGGTTAGCTGCTTCTGCTGTTGCCTGGCTACTTGGTTAGCTGCTGCATGGCTGCTTGGTTAGCTGCTGCTGCTCCCTGGCTACTTGGTTAGCTGCTGCCTGGCTACTTGGTTAGCTGCTGCTGCTGTTGCCTGGCTACTTGGTTAGCTGCTGCCTGGCTGCTTGGTTAGCTGCTGTTGCCTGGCTACTTGGTTAGCTGCTGCCTGGCTACTTGGTTAGCTGCTGCCTGGCTGCAAGGTTAGCTGCTGCTGCTGCCTGGCTGCTTGGTTAGCTGCTTCTGCTGTTGCCTGGCTACTTGGTTAGCTGCTGCCTGGCTGCTTGGTTAGCTGCTGCTGCTCCCTGGCTACTTGGTTAGCTGCTGCCTGGCTACTTGGTTAGCTGCTGCTGCTGTTGCCTGGCTACTTGGTTAGCTGCTGCCTGGCTGCTTGGTTAGCTGCTGTTGCCTGGCTACTTGGTTAGCTGCTGCCTGGCTACTTGGTTAGCTGCTGCCTGGCTGCAAGGTTAGCTGCTGCTGCTGTTGCCTGGCTACTTGGTTAGCTGCTGCCTGGCTGCAAGGTAAGCTGCTGCTGCTGCTGCCTGGCTGCTTGGTTAGCTGCTGCTGCTTGGCTGCTTGGTTAGCTGCTGCCTGGCTGATTGGTTAGCTGCTGCCTGGCTGCTTGGTTAGCTGCTGCCTGGCTGCTTGGTTAGCTGCTGCTGCTGCCTGGCTGCTTGGTTAGCTGCTGCCTGGCTGCTTGGTTAGCTGCTGCTGCTGCCTGGCTGCTTGGTTAGCTGCTGCCTGGCTGCTTGGTTAGCTGCTGCCTGGCTGCTTGGTTAGCTGCTGCTGCTGCCTGGCTGCTTGGTTAGCTGCTGCTGTTGCCTGGCTGCTTGGTTAGCTGCTGCCTGGCTGCTTGGTTAGCTGTTGCCTGGCTACTTGGTTAGCTGCTGCTGCTGCCTGGTTGCTTTGTTAGCTGCTGCTGCTGCCTGGCTGCTTGGTTAGCTGCTGCTGCTGCCTGGCTGCTTAGTTAGCTGCTGCTGCCAGGCTGCTTGGTTAGCTGCTGCTGCCAGGCTGCTTGGATAGCTGCTGCTGTTGCCTGGCTGCTTGGTTAGCTGCTGCCTGGCTGCTTGGTTAGCTGCTGCTGCTCCCTGGCTACTTGGTTAGCTGCTGCTGCCAGGCTGCTTGGTTAGCTGCTGCTGCTGCCAGGCTGCTTGGTTAGCTGCTGCTGTTACCTGGCTGCTTGGTTAGCTGCTGCTGCCTGGCTGCTTGGTTAGCTGCTGCTGCTCCCTGGCTACTTGGTTAGCTGCTGCCTGGCTGCTTGGTTAGCTGCTTCTGCTGTTGCCTGGCTACTTGGTTAGCTGCTGCCTGGCTGCTTGGTTAGCTGCTGCTGCTCCCTGGCTACTTGGTTAGCTGCTGCCTGGCTACTTGGTTAGCTGCTGCTGCTGTTGCCTGGCTACTTGGTTAGCTGCTGCCTGGCTGCTTGGTTAGCTGCTGTTGCCTGGCTACTTGGTTAGCTGCTGCCTGGCTACTTGGTTAGCTGCTGCCTGGCTGCAAGGTTAGCTGCTGCTGCTTTTGCCTGGCTACTTGGTTAGCTGCTGCCTGGCTGCAAGGTAAGCTGCTGCTGCTGCTGCCTGGCTGCTTGGTCAGCTGCTGCCTGGCTGCTTGGTTAGCTGCTGCCTGGCTGCTTGGTTAGCTGCTGCCTGGCTACTTGGTCAGCTGCTGCCTGGCTGCTTGGTTAGCTGCTGCCCGGCTGCTTGGTTAGCTGCTACCTGGCTACTTGGTTAGCTGCTACCTGGCTGCTTGGTTAGCTGCTCCCTGGCTGATTAGTTAGCTGCTACCTGGCTGCTTGGTTAGCTGCTCCCTGGCTGCTTGGTTAGCTGCTCCCTGGCTGCTTGGTTAGCTGCTGCTGCTGTTGCCTGGCTACTTGGTTAGCTGCTGCCTGGCTACTTGGTTAGCTGCTCCCTGGCTACTTGGTTAGCTGCTACCTGGCTACTTGGTTAGCTGCTACCTGGTTATCTGGGATTCATAGTGGACCTCTATTTAGCTCCAGCTGTTTGTGAATCAGAGCGACAGAAAGAGGAAACGTCATGCAGGCCTCGTTGTGACAGGAACAATCCCAAATGGCAAATTATTCCCTATATAGTGGACTACTTTTGACCAGGGTCCATTTACTATATAGAGCACTACTTTTGACCAGGGTCCATTTACTATATAGTGCACTACTTTTGACCAGGGTCCATTTACTATATAGTGCACTACTTTTGACCAGAGCCCATTTACTATATAGTGCACTACTTTTGACCAGGGCCCATTTACTATATAGTGCACTACTTTTGACCAAGGCCCATTTACTATATAGTGCACTACTTTTGACCAGAGTCCATTTACTATATAGTGCACTACTTTTGACCAGAGCCCATTTACTATATAGTGCACTACTTTTGACCAAGGCCCATTTACTATATAGTGCACTACTTTTGACCAGGACATTGGCAGTATCCAAAGTTTGAGTTTATGTTATTTTTTTTTACAGGGACAGTGCACATTAATCAACGTTTCAGTAAAAGTGCCGGTTTTAGCCAGCCGGCTAATTTTCAACCGCAGTCCCTGGGCAGGTTATAAAGTAGTGCACTATATATAGGGAATATTTGGTATTTGGTATTTTACTAGGATCCCCATTAGCTGTTGCAAAAGCAGCATCTACTCTTCCAGGGGGTCCACACAGAACATGAAACATAATACAGAATGACATAATACAGAACATCAATAGACAAGAACAGCTCAAGGACAGAAGTGCATACATTTATAAAAGGCCCACACAATACATACACACAAACTATCCGGGTCAAATAGGGTGTCATTTGGGTGGTACACAAAGCATTAACACTCCCACTGCAGGGGCCTACGTTGATGATAACCGTGGGGGAAACAGGCGAATCAACAGGTAGATGCTGGAGATGGGAGATGAAAATGAGTACCCATGTTATTTTCTATTGTAGATTTAAAAACAAGGAAAAACTCAAGAGGACTTTAAAAGTGGCAAAACCAAAAGGCAAATAACGTCCTTAGTTGAGATAGATCAGAGGAAAATATGCATCGCACATTGAAACCATTTTATAAGCAGCGAACGGTTGAACTGGCAACAAAACCAAAACACAGGACAGATGTTGGCAGAAATAACATATTGAAGCTTTTGTCACAAACTGCCATTTTTGCAAATGATTGGGGCACATCTATTAAAAGAAAGTGCAGTTTCTCTGGATTGTAGTGATTGGGCGAAAGCATAAGGAAATATTTAACCAGCCAATTACTTTGATCACGACAACTGTGTTTGTAATCTCTCAGTCACTCTACTCCTTTGGCTGTCTGACAGAGGGAAAACAAACATGTTATTCCTCTCTCTCTCTCTCTCTCTCTATCTCTCTCCCTTCATATTCCTCTCTTTCTCCTCTCTCTCTCTCTCTCTCTCTCTCTTTCTCTCTCTCTCTCTCTCTCCCTCTCTCTCTCTCCCTCCCTCCCTTCATATTCCTCTCTTTCTCCCCTCTCTCCCCTCTCTCTCTCTCTCTCGCTCTCTCTCTCTCTCTCCCATCTCTCTCTCTCTCTCTCCCTCCCTCCCTTCATATTCCTCTCTTTCTCTCTCTCTCTCTCTCTCTCTCTCTCTCTCTCTCTCTCTCTCTCTCTCTCTCTCTCTCCCTCCCTTCATATTCCTCTCTCTCTCTCTCTCTCCCTCCCTTCTTAATCCTCTCTCTCTCTCTCTCTCTCTCTCTCTCTCTCTCCCTCCCTTCATATTCCTCTCTTTCCCCTCTCTCCCTTTTTTCTCTCTTTCTTACCCAGAACATGCTGGTGACTAATACGGTTTGGCCGACCGGCCACAGCTCTCTTCAGGCTTAAATATCAAACCAAACATTTCCTCTGCTGAGAGGGGTGGTCAGCCTGGAGCAGTACACTGACGCTCCGTCCCAAATGGTACCCTATTCCCTATATAGTGCACTACTGTTGACCAGAGCCAATGGAAAGTCCTGGGTCACGGGTGTCAAATTCACTGGCCCAGAGAAAGATAGAGGGCGGGAGAGAGAGAGAGTGAAAGAGACAGACAGGGAGAG
Source organism: Salvelinus fontinalis (assembly GCF_029448725.1). Lineage (NCBI taxonomy): Eukaryota > Metazoa > Chordata > Actinopteri > Salmoniformes > Salmonidae > Salvelinus > Salvelinus fontinalis. Next base: position 36,547,749 of record NC_074689.1, read on the forward strand.
AAGAGGAGAGGGAGATGAGATGTAGAGAGAGGACAGTAGAGAGAGGGAGAGGACAGGAGAGAGAGGGAGAGGACAGGAGAGAGAGGGGAGCAGAGGAGAGGAGTTGCAGAGAGAGCAGATGAGATGTAGAGAGAGGAGATGAGATGTAGAGATAGCAGATGAGATGTAGAGATAGCAGATGAGATGTAGAGATAGCAGATGAGATGTAGAGATAGCAGATGAGATGTAGAGATAGCAGATGAGATGTAGAGAGAGGAGATGAGATGTAGAGATAGCAGATGAGATGTAGAGAGAGAGAGTGAAAGAGACAGACAGGGAGAGAAGAGGAGAGGGAGATGAGATGTAGAGAGAGGACAGTAGAGAGAGGGAGAGGACAGGAGAGAGAGGGAGAGGACAGGAGAGAGAGGGAGAGGACAGGAGAGAGAGGGGAGCAGAGGAGATGAGATGTAGAGAGAGGAGATGAGATGTAGAGAGAGCAGATGAGATGTAGAGACAGCAGATGAGATGTAGAGATAGCAGATGAGATGTAGAGAGAGGAGATGAGATGTAGAGATAGCAGATGAGATGTAGAGAGAGAGAGTGAAAGAGACAGACAGGGAGAGAAGAGGAGAGGGAGATGAGATGTAGAGATAGCAGATGAGATGTAGAGAGAGGAGAGGAGAGAGAGGGGAGCAGAAGAGAGGAGATGTAGAGAGAGGGAGAGGAGAGAGAAGGGAGCAAAGGAGATGAGATGTAGAGAGAGGGAGAGGAGATGAGAGAGAGGGGAGCAGAGGAGAGGAGATGTAGAGAGAGGGAGAGGAGAGAAAGGGGAGCAGAGGAGAGGAGATGTAGAGAGAGGGAGATGAGAGGAGAGAGAGAGGGAGAGGAGATGTAGAGAGAGGGAGAGTAGAGAGAGGGAGAGGAGATGTAGAGAGAGGGAGAGGAGAGGAGAGAGAGGGAGAGGAGAGGAGATGTAGAGAGAGGGAGAGTAGAGAGAGGGGAGCAGAGGAGAGGACAGTAGAGAGAGGGAGAGGAGAGGAGATGTAGAGAGAGGGAGAGGAGAGGAGATGTAGAGAGAGGGACACTAGAGACACATTTCCTCAGTTGCTATGGGAGAGAAGAGGGGTCGGTCAGGAGCGAGGGCTCCCGAACGACCCAGGAATGATGACTGAGACTGAGAGACAGACAGCACATGTAAAATTCATAGTGTCCCTTGGGCCTGGTAACTGAGAACTGGGCTCAATTGGCTCCTAGCTATTAAATGGTTGTTGATGCTTTAGCTAAAACTTTAATGGACCTGGTCTGTAGCCTGTAATGTAATGTAATGTCTACACTACTGATGGACCTGGTCTGTAGCTGGTAATGTAATGTAATGTAATGTCTACACTACTGATGGACCTGGTCTGTAGCTGGTAATGTAATGTCTACACTACTGATGGACCTGGTCTGTAGCTGGTAATGTAATGTCTACACTACTGATGGACCTGGTCTGTAGCTGGTAATGTAATGTCTACACTACTGATGGACCTGGTCTGTAGCTGGTAATGTAATGTAATGTCTACACTACTGATGGACCTGGTCTGTAGCTGGTAATGTAATGTAATGTCTACACTACTGATGGACCTGGTCTGTAGCTGGTAATGTAATGTAATGTCTACACTACTGATGGACCTGGTCTGTAGTTGGTAATGTAATGTAATGTCTACACTACTGATGGACATGGTCTGTAGCTGGTAATATAATGTAATGTCTACACTACTGATGGACCTGGTCTGTAGTTGGTAATGTAATGTAATGTCTACACTACTGATGGACCTGGTCTGTAGCCTGTAATGTAATGTCTACACTACTGATGGACCTGGTCTGTAGCCTGTAATGTAATGTAATGTCTACACTACTGATGGACCTGGTCTGTAGCTGGTAATGCAATGTCTACACTACTGATGGACCTGGTCTGTAGCTGGTAATGTAATCTAATGTCTACACTACTGATGGACCTGGTCTGTAGCTGGTAATGTAATGTAATGTCTACACTACTGATGGACCTGGTCTGTAGCTGGTAATGTAATGTAATGTAATGTCTACACTACTGATGGACCTGGTCTGTAGCTGATAATGTAATGTAATGTCTACACTACTGATGGACCTGGTCTGTATCTGGTAATGTAATGTAATGTCTACACTACTGATGGACCTGGTCTGTAGCTGGTAATGTAATGTAATGTCTACACTACTGATGGACCTGGTCTGTAGCTGGTAATGTAATGTAATGTCTACACTACTGATGGACCTGGTCTGTAGCTGGTAATGTAATGTCTACACTACTGATGGACCTGGTCTGTAGCTGGTAATGTAATGTCTACACTACTGATGGACCTGGTCTGTAGCTGGTAATGTAATGTAATGTCTACACTACTGATGGACCTGGTCTGTAGCTGGTAATACTTACTTACTTTATTGTCCCCATGGGGAAATTTTGTTGCAGTGTCATGTACACATTTAAAGTGACGTTAAATACAAAACAAGATTGACAATACAACTTTCAATAACAGTCACGCACAAATAAAAATAAAAATAAATAAATTATAGTAAGAAATAAGAAATAAAACATTTAAAACATTAAAAAATGTTAAAAACATTTAAATACAAAAAATTTAAAATTTAAAATTAAAAAAAAAAAAAAAAGAAGAAGAAAAGACTAGCCTGCTGGCCTTACGGGGTCAATGGGAACATTTGCCCGAGCTATTTAAGAGGGATATCACACCTGGCACAAATGATTGTCTCGTTCTATTTTTCCTGCTGAGGGGTGCCCTATACCTGCGCCCAGAGGGGAGTAATTCAAAGTCCAGGTACAGGGGGTGACTTGGGTCTAAAATGATTTTGTGAGCCTTACGGAGGGCCCTGACCTTAAAGATCTCATCAAGGCCTGTAATGTAATGTAATGTAATGTCTACACTACTGATGGACCTGGTCTGTAGCCTGTAATATAATGTAATGTCTACACTACTGATGGACCTGGTCTGTCTATAGCTGGTAATGTAATGTCTACACTCATGTTGTGACTCCATCTCAGAACGGTTCTTAAATATTACAGCAAAGAAAACAACTGCTAAACTCATCTAGGTATAAGAGGAGGAGGAGGAGGAGGAGGAGGAGGAGGAGGAGGAGGAGGAAGAGGAGGAGGAGGAGAGGAAAGAGAGGAGGAGAAGGACGAGGAGGAGGAAGAGGAGAAGGAGGAGGAAGGGGAGGAGAGGGAAGAGGAGGAGGAGGAGGAGGAGGAGGAGGAGAGGGAGGTGTGTGTGCGTGGATGTGTGCAGAGAGAGAGAGAGAGAGACCAGGTCCCCTTATATGTCAGTTCTCTGGAAAAAAAGATGTCTGAGGGGTTTTGAAGGAAGAGAGAAGAAGAGAAGGGAACAAAATGCTCAGAGGTATAGAATAAAGAGAGAGACTCTGCCACGTACCTCCAAGTCGTTGAAGAATAAGTGCGTGTCTGCCAAGTTAAATATCATCTCTTCTATCCTCAGTCCTAGTGACACAGACGTCGGGGGATCCTGGAACATAGTAGCAAAATATCATGTCAAATAACACAATAGATACAAAGGATCATCAAATATGTAATCGTACAGCCACTTGTAAATATAATAGAATAACGCATTGATGACGTGCTGCTTTTATTGTTTTGTGTGTCTGTGTGTGTCCTCGCTGTGTTCTTTGTGTAATCATTGGTGTTGTACATTGACAGGTGTAACACCTTTCTCCTGGATGAATGAAGTACTAGCCTATCCGACTGTATATTAAACATTACAACGGAAACCAAAAAGAAACACACGCGCCAACAGTCACTGAGCATTACATGTTGATTTTATAAATGATCATTAAGAATAAACCGAAGAGTTTATTTACAAAACGACATGTCAACACATTTCTTCATTGTGTTTTCTCATCAGAAATTATCATAGGTACCTTCGTGTGTGTGTCAAATATGACTGTTTCCAGATTTATCATTAATAGATTTTTTGAACATTCGTTTTTTTTTTGCAAAACACATTATATCCATTGTTTTGATTGGAATGGGATGTTCCTATCCAGTATATTTGATCCTGTATATTTGATCCTGTATATTTGATCCTGTATATTTGATCCTGTATATTTGATCCTGTATATTTTATACTGTATATTTGATCCTGTATATTTGATCCTGTATATTTGATCCTGTATATTTGATCCTGTATATTTGATCCTGTATATTTGATCCTATATATATTTGATCCGGTATATTTGATCCTGTATATTTGATCCTGTATATTTGATCCTGTATATTTGTTCCTATATATTTGATCCTGTATATTTGATCCTATATATTTGATCCGGTATATTTGATCCTGTATATTTGATCCTGTATATTTGATCCTGTATATTTTATACTGTATATTTTATACTGTATATTTGCCTGTGATATGTGGTTGTCTCACCTAGCTATCCGAAAATAATTACTGTAACTCTGTATAAGAGCATCTGCTAAATTACTAAAATGTCCAATGTAAATGTTTTACGTACAGATCACATATTACTGAATTAAGTTATAATCATTATTATTATTTTTTAAATATTGATTTCACAAACGCATAATTTGTACAGATATTTATTCAAAATGTCGTTTTTTATTACACTGGACGGTGTGAAACCTAGCAGTACTACTTATTTACCTGAGAATGAGGCAGATATATGTTTTAATTTATTTTATTTTACCTTTATTTAACTAGGCAAGTCAGTTAAGAACAGATTCTTATTTTACAATGACAGCCTGCCCCGGCCAAATCCTCCCCTAACCCGGACGACGCTGGGCCAAACCCTCCCCTAACCCGGACGACGCTGGGCCAATTGTGCGCCACCCTATGGAACTCCCGCTCTGTGCCTTAGACCGCTGCGCCACTCAGGAACCTAAATAGCATATATAGCATTTAGCTACAAAACATAATTATTTTTCTCTCTAAAATGAAACCATAAAATGATAAGATTTTAAACAAATACATGTCTGTCTTTGAACAACCCCATGCCATAATTAGATATAAAAAAAACACACACCAATCTCTTTCATAATTTCTTTAAACAATAAAACCTAATTTACCAACATTTCTGAACCTGTATTTGATGATGATTGATGATGATTCGTCTCGTCAAATATCGACACTTTAACACCATTGGAATTCTCCTAAATTCCAGAACACTACGACCCCATAAAGAGAAGAAGAAATTCTAGAGATTTAAAAGAAAGTTCTGCTTTTGTTTTACGACCTTAAAGAGGGACTAGAATAACCTCCGGAACGGCCAGGCAGAGAGGAGGGAGAGTTTCATTAAGGTAGTAACAGCGCAACTCGTCTTAGATGCGGGGTGAGCGATATAGACGAGGACAGGGTCGTAACCTTATCGTAAATACTCCATTCTAAACATACTTGTGTCGATGCGTCATCTAGCTGGCTGCAGTAAAACACACACACACACACACACACACACACACACACAGACACACACACAGTCACACACACAGACACACAGACACACAGACACACACACACACACACACACACACACACACACACACACACACACACACACACACACACACACACACACACACACACACACCACACACTTCAACCAACTGCCCCCCCCCCCCCCCCCCCCCCCCCCCGAAGTTTCCCTTCTAAACCATTGGAAGAACTTAACATAAAGTGAATAGTTATTTGATCTAACAATTACCCAAAATAAATTGCGATCATTTAATTGTGTTATTTTTTGTAATCAAGATAACGAGGCACAAAAAAAGAATATCTCTATCCTCAAAAATACATTTTAATACTAGCTGAGTGCTTCTCAAGCAAAAATAATATTGATACACCACATCTTAGACATAATTGCAATTTTTCACTTAATTCTAAATTGTGTTTCCCCCCCCCCCCTCCTCTTTCCGCCTCTGTAATGTAATATTATCTGTAACGGTGATATGGACGGCCCTGTCTGCCTGTAAGATAATACGGAGAGAAGAGAGACCTGGGCTCTAAATAGTTAATGAACCTGTGACAATGGGCTTTTTCCCCCTTTCAAACCAGACAGCAACGAATGCAAAGCATCTCCAGACAAATTGAGGAAAAATGCATTATCACAAAAAAGAGAAAAGATGATAGTGTTTCCCAGAAGGATCAATATATATATGATTCTAATATCTAACAGTAGGTGCTGTCCTACAGTATTCATTTAAAAAGTCAATGCTTTTCAACCTTAAATCTTAAGTCTTTCTCAAAGCTGCGTCTGTTTCTGACGAGACGTGTTTATCCGTGTCCACTAGTGGACAGCGCCTCGGTTAAATCTCAAAGCTGCGTCTGTTTCTGACGAGACGTGTTTGTCCGTGTCCACTAGTGGACAACGCCTGGGTTAAAACGTTGTCGCACGGTTTTCACTGAATACGTCGCCTAAAATACATAAATCATTTTCTACATTTCACCAGTATCTTGGCAAAAAAGCCACAGAGAAATCGTATATTCCTTTAAGTCTCTCTCTCTCTCTTGCTCTTTCTTTAATAATAGTATTTTCGTGTCTTACTCTAAGCTTGGTTACATTGTAAACTTTGATATAATCAATTACTTCATAATGTACTTTATTCTATTGTTTAAAGTCTTCCATTTCTAATCAGCAGTAACAACGGCACAGAGACTATAGCTAGTTGTGGGAAGGTCTCCGTGTGTTGCAGGCTTACCAGCCGAATGCTACGAGACCAGTGTGTGTGTGTGTGTGTGTGTGTGTGTGTGTGTGTGTGTGTGTGTGTGTGTGTGTGTGTGTGTGTGTGTGTGTGTGTGTGTGTGTGTGTGTGTGCGTGCGTGCGTGTGTGTTCTTGCGTGTGAGGACCAGAGGGAGGGATTAAAGAGTTAAACCACCTAAAGACACACCTGAGCTTTGCACTGATTACCTGTCACACCCCACAATGCATCACAACGCCCCACAACGGTAATGTCTTCACTGAAACCACACAAGAAGAACTTAATGTTCTCCACTCTTTGGGTGGCTATCTTTTTTTTCTTTCCAAACCCCCCAGTTCGAATCAATCTTTCAGTCAGAATTCATCAAAAAATAATTAGTCTGTGTCCCCTCCCCTCCTCCCTCATTCCCTTTCTCTTCCACCTCTGGAATAGTTGAAGTGATTTAGTCTCACAAATGGACAGGGGACGTTGGTGGGAAAATAGGGTGGGGGTAAAGTGCTTCTCTCTCTCTCCGTCCGGGCCGGGGCCAGTGAATCCTCTCCAATTAAACCTAAACAGTCAGTCAGTCAGCGAGGCAAAGGGAGTTAAGACAGGCCAGGAGACCCACTGTTGTCACTGCTACAGCCGCAGCCCCATTACACCACCTGTCCCTGGTCGTCAGAACTATCAACAGGGGCGCCAAGTCCCCCCAACCCCCACCTAACCCCCCCTCGACCCCACACCCTATCCCCTTAAAGCTGTACCCCATCCACAGATGGCCTCAGACATCAGTTTCATGGGCCAGAGCTGCCTTGATGCCAATTAGGAGAACTGATAAGCACAGCAGTGTGTGTGTGTGTGTGTGTGTGTGTGTGTGTGTGTGTGTGTGTGTGTGTGTGTGTGTGTGTGTGTGTGTGTGTGTGTGTGTGTGTGTGTGTGTGTGTCTCTATTTATAGGCCCTGCTCAACAGCTAGGGGAAAGAGGGGAAACGATTTGTCTATGCCACTCAGATGAAGACAGTATAAAGGGTGGGTTGGAGAATGGATCTGCCTTGCCTTATGTTGTTAGGTAGTTCACATGTAGTTTTTACAGATCTATCATCTATGATGTGGTAGTTTTCAGCTAGTCTATACATCTATGATTACTTTCTATTATTTCCCTCTGTGAGATTTGATAATATTAACAACAAAACAGAGAGGGAGAAACTGAAAGAGGAAGAAAGAGAGAGAGACAGAAAGACAAAGACAGCGAAAGAGAGAGAGAGAGAGAGAGAGAGAGAGAGAGAGAGAGAGAGAGAGAGAGAGAGAGAGAGAGACAGAGAGAGACATAGAGAGAGAGAGAGAGACAGAGAGAGAGAGAGCGGTAGAGAGAGAGAGAGAGAGAGAGAGAGAGAGAGAGAGAGAGAGAGGTAGAGAGAGGTGTGTCAGATCCTAGATTGACTAAGAGTGGAAGGTCCTTATGGAGTCAGCATTGTTTCCTGTTTCAGTGAGGCACCACAGCGACCCAGAGTGTGTGTGTGTGTGTGTGTGTGTGTGTGTGTGTGTGTGTGTGTGTGTGTGTGTGTGTGTGTGTGTGTGTGTGTGTGTGTCCTCGGCTCCCTAAGCCGCTCTCTCTTTACCCAGCATGCACGGCTAAGGATAAAGTAAATAAACATCTTAGGTCACGGGGCAGCCCTCTTTCACCCCCAAAACAAAACAGTGCCCCCTTCAAACACCCCATCTACGTTCCAAATGGCACCCTATTTTCCTATACCAGAGCTCTGGTCAAAAGTAGTGCACTAGCTAGGGCACGGGTTGCCATTTGGGATGTATCCGCCCTCATAGCAGAACAAAGTCCCAGAGCGCGGGCCGCGACGAGCCATGCACACTCTCTGACCCATGAGAACCAATATGTCATCTTCTGACTTTAAAAGAAGAGAACAGAGGAGAAGAACTCCAACCAAACCAAGAACAAACCCCGAAAACAAACCCAGACGAAAGATGGGAATTCTTAGACATAATACGAACCAAGAAGCCGGGTATAATTTTATACAAACAAATAGACGTGGAGATATTTAGGTGGATGGGCGGATGAAGTATTTTTTTAATTCTTTTTTTTATTTTTACATTTGAACTAAGATAATTGCCGTTGTCATAATAAAGATATAATTAAAACGGGTATATACTATATACAGTAGTATAGCTAATGTTCGTATGGAGAGTTATAATAAACCAATGATATCACTTTGGAGATATATTTCCCAAACGGTTTGTTTTGAAAGCTTATATTTAGAGACGACAATTTAATTAAGAACAACTTACAGTACAGTGTCTTCTTTATATGTAGACCATAGCCATGCCCACTGTCAACTAAATATCTCTCCAAATACAACATACAGCGATATCCAAAGCAGAAACTTAATTTGATATATGACCAATGTTTACTACTGATAAAAACAACATTATTAAATTGATCATATGATTTTAATGTTAGATTTCAGGGATTTACTCTTTGACAATTAAGTCTTAGACTTTTAATCTTTTTTAACTGCAGTGGGCTAAATCAGGGTCACACAGAGTGATTCTGGGTAATCTGAAACAAAAAATCTACTTTGAAACTAAAGTATCCACCTCACACACATGATTATGGGCTTGAATAAAGAAGACACCTGTACCATGTCAGATATAGAGTTTACAACTATTACATGTTGAGTTTACATCCCAATATTACACTTTATATATACATCACAGAAGACTGAAATATAACAAAACTGTTTGACATAGAAACACCGGATTTTTGGCTTTTTAATTTTGATCATGTTGATTAATTATGAAAAATATGAATAAAATTCCACCCATGAGGCCACCAGTTTGACTGCAGGAGAGGGCAAGGAATAAGAAACGCACCAGTCTAGTCCTGTCCTCTCTCCAGACAGACGTTCCTATCAAGTTAAAGCTAATTACATCGGGTGGCCAGGCTTCTCCCGGGACATGGATCCATGAAAACAGGTGGATGGAGGAGCAATTCATTCATTCAACAACAATGTGTCTTTCTGAAGGAGAAATGTACACTGATGATGAGTCCACAGTACAGCTGTTCTGTCCTGGACCCCTGGTAATAACCTGTCCTGGGCCCCTAGTTATAACCTGTTCTGTCCTGGACCCCTAGTTATAACCTGTTCTGTCCTGGACCCCTAGTTATAACCTGTTCTGTCCTGGACCTCTAGTTATAACCTGTCCTGGGCCCCTAGTTATAACCTGTCCTGGGCCCCTAGTTATAACCTGTTCTGTCCTGGGCCCCTAGTTATAACCTGTTCTGTCCTGGGCCCCTAGTTATAACCTGTTCTGTCCTGGACCTCTAGCTATAACCTGTTCTGTTCTGGTCCCCTAGTTATAACCTGTCCTGGGCCCCTAGCTATAACCTGTCCTGGTCCCCTAGTTATAACCTGTTATGTCCTGGGCCCCTAGTTATAACCTGTTCTGTTCTGGGCCCCTAGTTATAACCTGTTCTGTCCTGGGCCCCTAGTTATAACCTGTCCTGGTCCCCTAGTTATAACCTGTCCTGGTCCCCTAGTTATAACCTGTCCTGGTCCCCTAGTTATAACCTGTTCTGTCCTGGGCCCCTGGTTATAACCTGTCCTGGGCCCCTAGTTATAACCTGTTCTGTCCTGGGCCCCTAGCTATAACCTGTTCTGTCCTGGGCCCCTAGTTATAACCTGTTCTGTCCTGGGCCTCTAGTTATAAGCTGTTCTGTCCTGGACCTCTAGCTATAACCTGTTCTGTCCTGGGCCCCTAGTTATAACCTGTTCTGTCCTGGGCCCCTAGTTATAACCTGTTCTGTTCTGGGCCCCTAGTTATAACCTGTTCTGTCCTGGGCCCCTAGTTATAACCTGTCCTGGTCCCCTAGTTATAACCTGTCCTGGTCCCCTAGTTATAACCTGTCCTGGTCCCCTAGTTATAACCTGTTCTGTCCTGGGCCCCTGGTTATAACCTGTCCTGGGCCCCTAGTTATAACCTGTTCTGTCCTGGGCCCCTAGCTATAACCTGTTCTGTCCTGGGCCCCTAGTTATAACCTGTTCTGTCCTGGGCCTCTAGTTATAAGCTGTTCTGTCCTGGACCTCTAGCTATAACCTGTTCTGTCCTGGGCCCCTAGTTATAACCTGTTCTGTCCTGGACCTCTAGCTATAACCTGTTCTGTCCTGGGCCCCTAGTTATAACCTGTTCTGTCCTGGGCCCCTAGTTATAACCTGTTCTGTCCTGGGCCCCTAGTTATAACCTGTTCTGTCCTGGTCCCCTAGTTATAACCTGTTCTGTCCTGGTCCCCTAGTTATAACCTGTTCTGTCCTGGGCCCCTGGTTATAACCTGTTCTGTCATGGGCCCCTAGTTATAACCTGTTCTGTGATGGGCCCCTAGTTATAACCTGTTCTGTCCTGGGCCCCTAGTTATAACCTGTTCTGTTCTGGGCCCCTAGTAATAACCTGTCCTGGGCCCCTAGTTATAACCTGTTCTGTCATGGGCCCCTAGTTATAACCTGTTCTGTTCTGGGCCCCTAGTTATAACCTGTTCTGTCCTGGGCCACTAGTTATAACCTGCCCTGGGCCCCTAGTTATAACCTGTTCTGTCCTGGGCCCCTAGTTATAACCTGTTCTGTCCTGGTCCCCTAGTTATAACCTGTTCTGTCCTGGTCCCCTAGTTATAACCTGTTCTGTCCTGGGCCCCTAGTTATAACCTGTTCTGTCCTGGTCCCCTAGTTATAACCTGTTCTGTCCTGGGCCCCTGGTTATAACGTGTTCTGTCCTGGTCCCCTAGTTATAACCTGTTCTGTCCTGGGCCCCTAGTTATAACCTGTTCTGTCCTGGGCCCCTAGTTATAACCTGTCCTGGTCCCCTAGTTATAACCTGTTCTGTTCTGGGCCCCTAGTTATAACCTGTTCTGTCCTGGTCCCCTAGTTATAACCTGTTCTGGGCCCCTAGTTATAACCTGTCCTGTCCTGGTCCCCTAGTTATAACCTGTTCTGTCCTGGGCCCCTAGCTATAACCTTTTCTGTCCTGGGCCCCTAGTTATAACCTGTTCTGTCTTGGGCCCCTAGTTATAACCTGTTCTGTCCTGGTCCCCTAGTTATAACCTGTTCTGGGCCCCTAGTTATAACCTGTTCTGTCCTGGGCCCCTAGTTATAACCTGTTCTGTCCTGGGCCCCTAGTTATAACCTGTTCTGTCCTGGGCCCCTACTTATAACCTGTTCTGTCCTGGGCCCCTAGCTATAACCTGTTCTGTCCTGGGCCCCTAGTTATAACCTGTTCTGTCCTGGGCCCCTAGTTATAACCTGTTCTGTCCTGGTCCCCTAGTTATAACCTGTTCTGTCCTGGTCCCCTAGTTATAACCTGTTCTGTCCTGGGCCCCTGGTTATAACCTGTTCTGTCATGGGCCCCTAGTTATAACCTGTTCTGTGATGGGCCCCTAGTTATAACCTGTTCTGTCCTGGGCCCCTAGTTATAACCTGTTCTGTTCTGGGCCCCTAGTAATAACCTGTCCTGGGCCCCTAGTTATAACCTGTTCTGTCATGGGCCCCTAGTTATAACCTGTTCTGTTCTGGGCCCCTAGTTATAACCTGTTCTGTCCTGGGCCACTAGTTATAACCTGCCCTGGGCCCCTAGTTATAACCTGTTCTGCCCTGGGCCCCTAGTTATAACCTGTTCTGTCCTGGGCCCCTAGTTATAACCTGTTCTGTCCTGGGCCCCTAGTTATAACCTGTTCTGTCCTGGGCCCCTGGTTATAACCTGTTCTGTCCTGGTCCCCTAGTTATAACCTGTTCTGTCCTGGTCCCCTAGTTATAACCTGTTCTGTCCTGGGCCCCTAGTTATAACCTGTTCTGTCCTGGTCCCCTAGGTATAACCTGTTCTGTCCTGGGCCCCTGGTTATAACGTGTTCTGTCCTGGTCCCCTAGTTATAACCTGTTCTGTCCTGGGCCCCTAGTTATAACCTGTTCTGTCCTGGGCCCCTAGTTATAACCTGTCCTGGTCCCCTAGTTATAACCTGTTCTGTCCTGGGCCCCTAGTTATAACCTGTTCTGTCCTGGTCCCCTAGTTATAACCTGTTCTGGGCCCCTAGTTATAACCTGTTCTGTCCTGGTCCCCTAGTTATAACCTGTTCTGGGCCCCTAGTTATAACCTGTCCTGTCCTGGTCCCCTAGTTATAACCTGTTCTGTCCTGGGCCCCTAGCTATAACCTTTTCTGTCCTGGGCCCCTAGTTATAACCTGTTCTGTCCTGGGCCCCTAGTTATAACCTGTTCTGTCCTGGTCCCCTAGTTATAACCTGTTCTGGGCCCCTAGTTATAACCTGTTCTGTCCTGGTCCCCTAGTTATAACCTGTTCTGGGCACCTAGTTATAACCTGTCCTGTCCTGGTCCCCTAGTTATAACCTGTTCTGTCCTGGGCCCCTAGCTATAACCTTTTCTGTCCTGGGCCCCTAGTTATAACCTGTTCTGTCCCGGGCCCCTAGTAATAACCTATTCTGTCCTGGGCCCCTAGTAATAACCTATTCTGTCCTGGGCCCCTAGTTATAACCTGTTCTGTCCTGGGCCCCTAGTTATAACCTGTCCTGGGCCCCTAGTTATAACCTGTTCTGTCCTGCGCCCCTAGTTATAACCTGTTCTGTCCTGGGCCCCTAGTTATAACCTGCCCTGGGCCCCTAGTTATAACCTGTTCTGTCCTGGCCCCTAGTTATAACCTGTTCTGTCCTGGTCCCCTAGTTATAACCTGTTCTGTCCTGGGCCCCTAGTTTTAACCTGTTCTGTCCTGGGCCCCTAGTTATAACCTGTTCTGTCCTGGGCCCCTAGTTATAACCTGTTCTGGGCCCCTAGTAATAACCTGTCCTGGGCCCTTAGTTATAACCTGTTCTGTCCTGGGTCCCTAGTTATAACCTGTTCTGTCCTGGGCCCCTAGTAATAACCTATTCTGTCCTGAGCCCCTAGTTATAACCTGTTCTGTCCTGGGCCCCTAGTTATAACCTGTCCTGGGCCCCTAGTTATAACCTGTCCTGGTCCCCTAGTTATAACCTGTTCTGTCCTGGGCCCCTAGTTATAACCTGTTCTGTCCTGGGCCCCTAGTTATAACCTGTCCTGGGCCCCTAGTTATAACCTGTTCTGTCCTGGGCCCCTAGTTATAACCTGTTCTGTCCTGGGCCCCTAGTTATAACCTGTTCTGTCCTGATCCCCTAGTTATAACCTGTCCTGGGCCCCTAGTTATAACCTGTTCTGTCCTGGGCCCCTAGTTATAACCTGTTCTGTCCTGATCCCCTAGTTATAACCTGTCCTGGGCCCCTAGTTATAACCTGTCTTGGGCCCCTAGTTATAACCTGTCTTGGGCCCCTAGTTATAACCTGTCTTGGGCCCCTAGTTATAACCTGTCTTGGGCCCCTAGCTATAACCTGTTCTGTCCTTTGTGCCCTAGTAATAACCTGTTCTGTCCTGGTCCCCTAGTTATAACCTGTCCTGGTCCCCTAGTTATAACCTGTCCTGGGCCCCTAGTTATAACCTGCAACGTCACCTAGCACTTCAACCTAGTTTTCTCAGTCTTACTCCTACCCTGTCAAGGTGCTGCACTAGACAGAGGCCACATCTCAAATGGAACTATATTCCTTACATAGCACACTATGTAGTGTAGGACAGGGTTTCCCAAGGGGGGGTCTGGGAAAAACCCTGGTGTAGGGACTAGTGTTCCATTTGGACCGACAGCTGCAGGACAATACTCCACCAGGCCTCATCGGGCCAATTAAAAAAATAAAACAATTATCTGTACATTGAGTTCCGCTCCATATCTCTGTCCACACGACCACGTGCTCCTTTTCAAAACACACACGCACATGCACGTGTGTGTCTGTGTGTGTGTGTCTGTGTGTCTGTGTGTGTGTGTGTGTGTGTGTGTGTGTGTGTGTGTATGTGTGTGTGTCTGTGTGTGTGTGTCTGTGTGTGTGTGTGTCTGTGTGTGTGTGTGTGTGTGTGTCTGTGTGTCTGTGTGTGTGTGTGTGTGTGTGTGTGTGTGTGTGTGTGTGTGTGTGTGTGTGTGTGTGTGTGTGTCTGTGTGTGTGTGTGTGTGTGTGTGTGTGTGTGTGTGTCTGTGTGTGTGTGTGTGTGTGTGTGTGTGTGTGTGTGTGTGTGTGTGTGTGTCTCTGTGCGTTTTTGATACTGCTAGACGCTAGAGTGTGATGTCACTCACCCGGCCATATCTGTTAGCGTAAGACCCTGTGAGCAAGGAATGGAAAACGATGATGGTCTCATCCAAGTCCCAGATGAACACTCTCTGGAGAGAGAGGGGGGGGAAACAAAAAGGGTAAAGCAAAATCAATGGTTGCACTCTGTATCCTGCAATGTGATCTGCCCCGTCAATAGAGAGAGAGAGACAGAGAGAGAGAGAGAGAGAGAGAGAGAGAGAGAGAGCAGAGAGAGAGAGAGAGAGAGAGAGAGAGAGAGAGAGAGAGAGACAGAGAGACAGAGGGAGGGAGGATTGGTGCACCACAGGGATCTAGATCCATTTACCTACAGTTGTTTGTCACAACCCCATCCCTCCATCTCCCCATCCCTCCATCTCCCCATCCCTCCATCTCCCCATCCCTCCATCTCCCCATCCCTCCATCTCCCCATCCCTCCATCTCCCCATCCCTCCATCTCCCCATCCCTCCATCTCCCCATCCCACCATCCATCTCCCCATCCCTCCACCCATCCATCCCTCCCTCCCTCCATCCATCCCTCCCTCCCTCCATCTCCCCATCCCTCCATCTCCCCATCCCTCCATCTCCCCATCCCACCATCCATCTCCCCATCCCTCCACCCATCCATCCCTCCCTCCATCTCCCCATCCCTCCATCTCCCCATCCCTCCATCTCCCCATCCCACCATCCATCTCCCCAACCCTCCACCCATCCATCCCTCCCTCCCTCCATCCCTCCCTCCCTTCATCTCCTCATCCCTCCATCTCCCCATCCTTTCATCTCCCCATCCCACCATCCATCTCCCCATCCCTCCACCCATCCATCCCTCCCTCCATCTCCCCATCCCTCCATCTCCCCATCCCACCATCCATCTCCCCATCCCTCCACCCATCCATCCCTCCCTCCATCTCCCCATCCCTCCATCTCCCCATCCCTCCATCTCCCCATCCCACCATCCATCTCCCCATCCCTCCACCCATCCATCCCTCCCTCCATCTCCCCATCCCTCCATCTCCCCATCCCTCCATCTCCCCATCCCACCATCCATCTCCCCATCCCTCCACCCATCCATCCCTCCCTCCACCCATCCATCCCTCCCTCCACCCATCCATCCCTCCCTCCATCCATCCATCCCTCCCTCCACCCATCCATCCCTCCCTCCACCCATCCATCCCTCCCTCCCTCCACCCATCCCTCCCTCCCTCCATCCCTCCCTCCACCCATCCATCCCTCCCTCCACCCATCCATCCCTCCCTCCACCCATCCATCCATCCCTCCCTCCACCCATCCATCCCTCCCTCCACCCATCCATCCCTCCCTCCACCCATCCATCCCTCCCTCCACCCATCCATCCCTCCCTCCATCCATCCCTCCCTCCACCCATCCATCCCTCCCTCCACCCATCCCTCCCTCCCTCCACCCATCCATTCCTCCATCCATTCCTCCATCTATTCCTCCATCTTTCCATCCATCCCTCCCTCCATCCATCTCTCCTTCCCTCTATCCCCTGCCCTTTACATTAACCCAATCAATAGTGACTAACTAATTAACTAGCTTTGTTAACATGCTGTGATGTCAGCATCATAATGAGGCTTAACCTCTCTGAAATGTATCTCTTATCAATAATAATGAATTAATAATGATTAATCATTAACACGTTACTTTGACATATGGTTTGGCTGGTATCTCTATGGCATTCATATACACAGGCGGTTACCCACATGTTTATGACCTAATAATTAACACGTTACTTTCACATATGCCACATATTTCCCCATACATAGTTAGCCATATGTTTAAGGGCATATGAGTATCAGACGGTTAACCCCTTTAGAGGAGTAATACACATGATGTTCAACAGTCATCTATCAGAGAAACACATCTTATCTCTGCTGTTTGGGGTTTTAGGCTGGGTTTCTGTACAGCACTTTGAGATATTAGCTGATGTACGAAGGGCTATATAAAATAAACTTGATTGATTGATCTCTAGCTCCACCTATTTAGGTAAAAGCAGGAACTAAATTCGTTGTTGATGAACACAAGAAAATACTATAAACTACGTATCGATACACGGGTGAACTACTCATTGAAAAGACAAACGAAACAGTTCAAATATCTTCATAGTTAACAAACAATTCAGTAACTGATAATAAGTTAACGTTATAAAACACTTTATTCATGTGTGAACCGTGTGGCGTTGGGGGAAGGTGGATTAGTCTATTGTGATTCAGACAGGGTGAGGCGAACGCACACGCACACACACACACACACACACTGCTCACCTCAAGGTCAGAGTCACACACACACACACACACACCCACCCACCCACACACCCACCCACCCACCCACCCACACACACACACACACACACACACACACACACACACACCCACACACCCACACACCCACACACACACACACACACACACACACACACACACACACACACACACACACACACACACACCACAAACACACACACACCTCAAGGTCAGAGTCCGGCGGTGGTGAAGGGTTGTTGTTCCGTCTCCCTCGGCCACGTGACTTTCCATCCGAGGCACGCCGCAATCGATCCGATTCTGAATCTTTAATGGGCGTTGAAGGACTGTGGATGGTACTGTACTCGACTGGATGGAACGGTCGGAAGGGAGAACGAGAAGAAGAAGAAGTGATTGTTTAAGATAAAGAGAAGGAAACGGGAAAAGATATGGCCGTATTTTCAGTACCTTCAGGACTGAGGAGAGTGGAGGGAGCAGAGGACAGCTCCATTTTGTCTTGTAAAAGTGTGTCTGTGTGTCTGTGTGTCTGTGTGTCTGTGTGTCTGTGTGTCTGTGTGTCTGTGTGTCTGTGTGTTAAATATCGAGAACTGCATACAGTACAAGCTACTTTGTGTCGTAAGGTTTTCCAGAGGGTCAGACAGACAGAGAGAATAACAGTATATCATCTCTGCTGCAACCCGGTTGGTTAAAACTCTTCTAGTTTTCACTTGATGATGATGATGATGTCATCAGACCTTTATTCCCAGAAGAAGCATTAATGTGATTTATATTATATATTTATATTTATAATTATATATTTTATTCTCTCTCTAAGAACTGGAGTTACATTTTATACGATAATACTATTTTATAGAGGGTTACAGAGGGTCATTTAGAAAGGGAGGGCTAACAACAATTTTAAAAATGATCGCAAAAAATATTTCTACAATAACACCAGTTTCTATATTTTCAACAGAATTCAGGGAGGGTTTTGATTATCGTTGATTATCATAAATTCTAAACAATTTATTACAATAATATCGTTTATTTTATTAAAAAACCAGTAATGGTTACCATAATGAGTGGCCCTGGCATCATAACCACCCCCTCCAGAGCCGTCTGATCCTGGGGACGGAGGGTGGGTGGCCTGGGGGGCCTGGGGCCTACCTGCTGGGGGGTCCGTGAGGGCCTGGCTGGTCAGGGGGGGCTCCTGGAGGGTGTACGTGGCTGTGGTGGAGGGGGTGGTGGGACTGGTGTTGTTGCTGGTCATATAGGGGGAGGTGTAGGGAGAACTGTTGTAATACTGGGCGTACTGGCCCTGGCCGAACGCTGGGTAGCTTGGGTAGTCCTGGAGGCGGAGAGGGGGGGAGGGGAGGATGGGGGTGGAAAGAGAGAGGTAAGGATGTAGAGAGAGAGAGAGAGAGAGAGAGAGAGAGAGAGAGAGTGAGAGGGAGAGAGCAAGAGAGAGAGTAAAAGGGATGGGGAGAGAGAGAGAGAGAGAGAGAGAGAGAGAGAGAGAGAGTGAGAGAAATGGAGAGAGAGTGAGATCGATGGAGAGAGCGAGAGAGAGACCGGAAAGGTAGACAGAGAGAAAGAAAGAGAAAGAGATGAAAGGTAGAACACGTGGAAAGGTACAGAGAGAGAGAGAGAGAGAGAGACGGTTAGTAACGTGAGATATGCCCCCTTGTTATTTTACAGTGCAGATTCCAAAAAACATAAATGCAAACATATGTCTCTTGTGTCCTACATCTGAACAGCGATCTGTCTTGGTATTTTTTGGGAAGCGTCCTATTGCCTACATAGTGCACCAGAGCCTTATGGGTGCACTGGTCAAAAGTAGTGTACTAATGTAAATAGTGTACAGGGTACCATTTGGTATGCTCATCCTCTGGCATGACCCATAGAAGAAGGGGATAATCCCTGTGTCCACCACTTCAGACGTTGTGATTGATTCCCGTGTGATTCTTGTGAAGTGTAACTGGACTGTATCGTACATGTTCCCTTTGTAGTACACTACTACCCTACGGGTTCTGGTCAAAAGTAGTGCACTACATAGGGAACAGGTCAACTTTGGGACGCATCCCAAGGTTCCCAGGATTTTAGCAAGAGTACAGCATATCAATATAAACCAATGATACTAAACATGCCTATCATGGTATTAGGAGGCTAGAATACAGTAGAATATGTTAGTACCTGTCTAGAATACAGTAGAATATGTTAGTACCTGTCTAGAATACAGTAGAATATGTTAGTACCTGTCTAGATTACAGTAGAATATGTTAGTACCTGTCTAGAATACAGTAGAATATGTTAGTACCTGTCTAGAATACAGTAGAATATGTTAGTACCTGTCTAGAATACAGTAGAATATGTTAGTACCTGTCTAGAATACAGTAGAATATGTTAGTACCTGTCTAGAATACAGTAGAATATGTTAGTACCTGTCTAGAATACAGTAGAATATGTTAGTACCTGTCTAGATTACAGTAGAATATGTTAGTACCTGTCTAGAATACAGTAGAATATGTTAGTACCTG
Source organism: Salvelinus fontinalis (assembly GCF_029448725.1). Lineage (NCBI taxonomy): Eukaryota > Metazoa > Chordata > Actinopteri > Salmoniformes > Salmonidae > Salvelinus > Salvelinus fontinalis. Next base: position 36,567,443 of record NC_074689.1, read on the forward strand.
TCTAGATTACAGTAGAATATGTTAGTACCTGTCTAGAATACAGTAGAATATGTTAGTACCTGTCTAGAATACAGTAGAATATGTTAGTACCTGTCTAGAATACAGTAGAATATGTTAGTACCTGTCTAGAATACAGTAGAATACATTAGTACCTGTCTAGAATACAGTAGAATATGTCAGTACCTGTCTAGAATACAGTAGAATATGTCAGTACCTGTCTAGAATACAGTAGAATATGTTAGTACCTGTCTAGAATACAGTAGAATACATTAGTACCTGTCTAGAATACAGTAGAATATGTCAGTACCTGTCTAGAATACAGTAGAATATGTCAGTACCTGTCTAGAATACAGTAGAATATGTCAGTACCTGTCTAGAATACAGTAGAATATGTCAGTACCTGTTGTGTACTATTGAAGCCAGTTGAGTTTGTGAGGGAGTTGCTTCCTGCGTACAGTCCTGACGTGGTTGTGAACGTGCCACCTGGAGAGGACAGGGAAACACACGGCTATCACTGAGGAGTTATACATATGACTTACAAACTCAATGATTGGCTATGATATATGATAGTGTATGATGTATGATAGTGTATGATATATGATAGTGTATGATATATGATAGTGTATGATATATGATAGTGTATGATATATGATAGTGTATGATATATGATAGTGTATGATATATGATAGTGTATGATATATGATAGTGTATGATAGTGTATGATATATGATGGTGTATGATAGTGTATGATATATGATAGTGTATGATATATGATAGTGTATGATATATGATAGTGTATGATAGTGTAGGATATATGATAGTGTATGATAGTGTATGATATATGATAGTGTATGATAGTGTATGATATATGATAGTGTATGATATATGATAGTGTATGATATATGATAGTGTATGATGTATGATAGTGTATGATATATGATAGTGTATGATATATGATAGTGTATGATATATGATAATGTATGATATATGATAGTGTATGATAGTGTATGATATATGATAGTGTATGATATATGATAGTGTATGATATATGATGGTGTATGATATATGATAGTGTATGATACATGATAGTGTATGATATATGATAGTGTCTGATATATGATAGTGTATGATATATGATAGTGTATGATATATGATAGTGTATGATATATGATAGTGTATGATATATGATAGTGTATGATATATGATAATGTATGATATATGATAGTGTATGATATATGATAGTGTATGATGTATGATAGTGTATGATATATGATAGTGTATGATAGTGTATGATATATGATAATGTATGATATATGATAATGTATGATACATGATAGTGTATGATAGTGTATGATATATGATAGTGTATGATATATGATAGTGTATGATAGTGTATGATATATGATAGTGTATGATATATGATAGTGTATGATATATGATAGTGTATGATAGTGTATGATATATGATAGTGTATGATATATGATAGTGTATGATATATGATAGTGTATGATATATGATAGTGTATGATATATGATAGTGTATGATGTATGATAGTGTATGATATATGATAGTGTATGATATATGATGGTGTATGATATATGATAGTGTATGATGTATGATAGTGTATGATATATGATAGTGTATGATATATGATAGTGTATGATATATGATAGTGTATGATATATGATAGTGTATGATATATGATAGTGTATGATATATGATAAAGGTGTGTGATATAGTGTATGATAGTGCATGATATTTGATAGTGTATAAAATACGATAATGTATGATAGTGTCTGATACTATTCGACATATGCTAGTGTATGATATGTGATAATGTATGATATATGATAGTGTATAAAATATGATAATGTATTATATATGATCATGTATGACATATTATATAGTGTGTGATATAGTGTATGATATATGATAGTGTATAAAATATGATAATGTATGATATACGATAGTGTATAAAATATGATAATGTATGATATATGATCATGTATGACATATTATATAGTGTGTGATATAGTGTATGATATATGATAGTGTATGATATATGATAGTGTATAAAACATGATAATGTATGATATATGATCATGTATGACATATTATATAGTGTGTGATATAGTGTATGATATATAATAGTGTACCCCTCCAAATATCAAGGCACAATAGAACACGGAAGAGCAATAATATTAGTTACTTTGAGCAAGAGAACAAAACCAAGAGAGAACAAGTGAACAAAAGATGTTGGTGGAACAATGATTTCAGGTAGCCAACGGTGAGGGCCTAGGGGAAAGAGAGAGAGACAGAGAGAGACAGAGAGAGACAGAGAGAGAGAGACAGAGAGAGAGAGAGAGAGAAAGAGAGAGACAGAGAGAGAGAGAGAGAGAGAGAGAGAGAGAGAGAGAGAAAGAGAGAGAGAGAGAGAGAGCGAGAGAGAGAGCGAGAAAGCAAACTTAAGGAAAGCTTTGACTATGTACAGACTCAATAAGCAAAGCCTTGCTTTTGAGAAGGCCGCCGTAGGCAGATCTGGCTCTCAAGAGAAGACAGGCTATGTGCACACTGCCCACAAAATGAGGTGGAAACTGAGCTGCACTTCCTAACCTCCTGCCAAATGTATGACCATATTAGAGACACATATTTCCCTCAGATTACACAGACACACAAAGAATTCGAAAACAAACCCGATTTTGATAAACTCCCATATCTACTGGGTGAAATACCACAGTGTGCCATCACAGCAGCAAGATTTGTGACCTGTTGCCACAAGAAAAGGGCAACCAATGAAGAACAAACACCATTGTAAATTAATCTATATTTATGACTATTTAATTAGTGACTATTTGCACATCATTACAACATTGCATATAGACATCATATGACATTTGAAATGTCTTTATTCTTTTACAACTACTGTGAGTGTAATATTTACTGTTTATTTTTTATTGTTTATTTCACTTTTGTTTATGATCTACTTCACTTGCTTTGGCAATGTAAACATAAGGTGTTTCCCATGCCAATAAAGCCCTTAAATTGTAATTGAAATTGAGAGAGAGGGAGGGAGGGAGGAAGAGACTCAAAACCAAACAGTAGCCTTATCTTCGTCCTCTTCCTTCCTTATCACTGATTGGATCTGGCTTGATGAATGACAGGGGGAGGGGGGGCAGGACGTCTCAGGCCCTCACAATTGGCTGAACACTGAGCCTGTTGTGTGTTAGGGCAACTGAAGGGTGGATGAATGGGGGAGGGAGAGAGAGAGGGAGAGGGAGGGGGGGGCTACAGAAAGTAGGGCAGGGAGAGAGGAAGGAAAAGAGATGGCAAATATTTCCCTCAGATTACATAGAACCAATAAGAATTTGAAAACAAACCCAAATTTGATAAACTCCCATATCTACTGGGTGAAATACCACAGTGTTCCATCACAGCAGCAAGATTTGTGACCTGTTGCCACCAGAAAAGGGCAACTAATGAAGAACAAACACCATTGTAAGTACAATATTTATGTTTATTTATTTTCCCTTTGGTACTTTAACTATTTGCACATAATATGAGATTTGAAATGTCTTTATTCTTTTGGAACTTCTGTGAGTGTAATGCTAACTGTTAATTTGTAATTGTTTATTTCATTTTTTGTTTATTATCTAGTTAACTTGCCTTGGCAATGTAAACATATGTTTCCCACGGCATTAAAATCCCCTTAAACGGAACACTGAATTGAGAGAAAGGGGGTGTCTGACATCCTGCTAATGAATATGTAGAATATGTCTTCTCTTCACTGCTTTGAAAGAACCACCTCTAGGGCTAATTCAATCATTCAAAGACGAGCTGATAGGATCTAATGGCTTAATAATATACATGACATGAGTTATAGGGCTTGCTGTCTTCCTGCCCTGGGAGAGAGGGATGAAGAGAGGACAGGAGACGAGGCCACAGGGCATGACTCCTCTCTACACTCTCCCTCCCTCCTTCCTTCCCTCCCTCACTACACCTGTACTCTCATGTCAACAGCAGGAGTAGCTGCACCCTGGAGATCAGAGAAGTACGTCCCAATGGGCACCCTATTCCCTACACTGTGCACTACTTTTAACAGGAGCCCTGGTCAATAGTGTACTAAATAGGGAATAGGGTGCAATTCAGGACTGGACCAGACTCAGCAGAGATCCAGTTGAAGTCGGAAGTTTACATACACTTTAGCCAAATACATTTAAACTCAGTTTTTCACAATTCCTGACAATTAATCAGAGTAAAAATTCCCTCTGTTTTAGGTCAGTTAGGATCACCACTTTATTTTAAGAATGTGAAATGTCAGAATAATTGTAGAGAGAATTATTTATTTCAGCTTTAATTTTTTTCCATCACATTCCCAGTGGGTCAGAAGTTTACATACACTCAATTAGTATTTGGTAGCATTGCCTTTAAATTGTTTAACTTGGGTCAAACGTTTCGGGTAGCCTTCCACAAGCTTCCAACAATAAGTTTGGTGAATTTTGGCCAATTCCTTCTGACAGAGCTGGTGTAACTGAGTCAGGTTTGTAGGCCTCCTTTCTCGCACATGCTTTTTCTGCCCACACATTTTCTATAGGATTGAGGTCAGGGCTTTGTGAAGGCCACTCCAATACCCTGACTATGTTGTCCTTAAGCCAATTTTGCCATAACTTTGGTAGTATGCTTGGGGTCATTGTCCATTTGGAAGACCCATTTGCGACCAAGTTTTAACTTCCTGACTGATGTCTTGAGATGTTGCTTCAATATATCCACATCATTTTACTCCCTCATGATGCCATCTATTTTGTGAAGTGCACCAGTCCCTCCTGCAGTAAAGCACCCCCACAACATGATGCTGCCACCACCATGCTTCATGGTTGGGATGGTGTTCTTCGGGTTGCTAGCCTCCCTTTTTTCCTCCAAACACAACGATGGTCATTGTGGCCAAACAGTTGTTGTTTTTTTCATCAGACCGCAGGACATTTCTCCAAAAAGTACGATCTTTGTCCCCATGTGCAGTTGCAAACTGTAGTCTTGCTTTTTTCTGGTGGTTTTGGAGCAGTGGCTTCTTCCTTGCTGAGCGGCCTTTCAGGTTATGTCGATATAGGACTTGTTTTACTGTGGCTATAGATACTTTTGCAACTGTTTCCTCCAGCATCTTCACAAGGTCCTTTGCTGTTGTTCTGGGATTGATTTGCACTTCTCGCACCAAAGTACCTTCATCTCTAGGAGACAGAACGCGTCTCCTTCCTGAGCGGTATGACGGCTGCGTGGTCCTATGGTGTTTATACTTGCGTACTATTGTTTGTACAGATGAACGTGGTACCTTCAGGCGTTTGGAAATTGCTCCCAAGGATAAACCAGACTTGTGGAGGTCTACAATTTGTTTCTGAGGTCTTGGCTGATTTCTTTTGATTATCCCATGATGTCAAGCAAAGAGACACTGAGTTTGAAGGTAGGCCTTGAAATACAATGATGTCAATTAGCCTATCAGAAGCTTCTAAAGCCATGGCATTCTTTTCTGGAATTGTATATGCTGTTTAAAGGCACAGTCAACTTAGTGTATGTTAACTTCTGACCCACTGGAATTGTGATACAGTGAATTATAAGTGAAATAATCTGTCTGTAAACAATTGTTGAAAAAATGACTTGTGTCATGCACAAAGTAGATGTCCTAACCGATTTGCCAAAATTATAGTTTGTTAACAAGAAATTTGTGGAGTGGTTTAAAAACGAGTTTTAATGACTCCAACCTAAGTGTATGTAAACTTCCGCCATTCGGTACCAGTCAAAAGTTTAGACACACCTACTTATTCAAGGGTTTTTCTTTATTTTGACTATTTTCTACACATAATAGTGTGAATAATAGTGAAGACATTCAAAACTATGAAATAACACATATGGAATCATGTAGTAACCAAAAAAGTGTTAAACATATCTAAATATATTTTATTTTTTGAGATTCTTCAAAGTAGCCACCCCTTGCCTTGATGACAGCTTTGCACACTCTTGGCATTCTCTCAACCAGCTTCATGAGGTAGTCACCTGGAATGCATTTCAATCAACAGGTGTGCCTTGTTGAAAGTTAATTTGTGGAATTTGTTTCCTTCTTAATGTATTTCAGCTAATCAGTTGTGTTCTGACAAGGTAGGTGTGATATACAGAAATTAGCCCTATTTGGTAAAAGACCAAGTCTATATTATGGCAAGAACAGCTCAAATAAGGAAAGAGTCCATCATTACTTTAAGACATGAATGTCAGTGAATCTGGAAAATTTCAAGAACTCTGAAAGTGTCTTCAAGTGCAGTCGCAAAAACCATCAAAAGATATGATGAAACTAACTCTCATGAGGACCGCCACATGAAAGGAAGACCCAGAATTACCTCTGCTGCAGAGGATAAGTTCATTAGATTTAACTGCACCTCAGATTGCAATCCAAATAAAGGCTTCACAGAGTTCAAGTAACAGACACATCTCAACATCAACAATTCAGAGGAGACTGTGTGAATCAGGCCTTCATGGTTGAATTACTGCAAAGAAACCCCTATTAAAGGACACCATTAAGAAGAAGAGACTTGCTTGGGTCAAGAAACACGAGCAATGGACATTAGACCAGTGAAAATCTGTCCTTCGGTCTGATGATTCCAAATTACAGATTTTTGATTCCAACCGCTGTCTTTGTGAGACACAGAGTAGGTGAACGGATGATATTCCGCATGTTTGGTTCCCACCCTGAAGCATGGAGGAGGAGGATGTGATGGTTTGGGGGTGCTTTGCTGGTGACACTGTCAGTGATTTATTTTGAATTCAAGGCACACATAACCAGCATGGCTACAACAGCATTCTGCAGTGAAACACCATCCCATCTGGTTTCTGCTTAGTGAGATTATTATTTGTTTTTCAACAGGACAATGACCCAACACACCTCCAGGCTGTGTAAGAGCTATTTCACCAAGAAGGAGAGTGGTGGAGTGCTGCATCAGATGACCTGGCCTCCACAATCACCTGAGTTGGAGCGCAGAGGGAAGCAGCCAACAAGTGCTCAGCATATGTGGGAACTCCAAGACTGTTGGAAAAGCAATCCAGGTGAAGCTGGTTGAGAGAATGCCAAGAATGTGCAAAGCTGTCATCAAGGCAACAGGTGTCTTTAACACAGTTTTGGTTACTACATGATTCCATGTGTGTTATTTCATAGTTTTGATGTCTTCATCTATTATTCTACAATGTAGAAAATAGTCAAAATAAAGAAAGATCCTTGAATGAGTAGGTGTGTCCAAACTTTTGACTGGTACTGTACATACACTGAGTGTACAAAACATTAAGGACACCTTCCTAATACTGAGTTGCAACTGACCTTTTGCCCTCAGAACAGCCTAAATTCTCAACTCTACAAGGTGTTGAAAGTGTTCCACAGGGATTCTAGCCCATGTTGACTCCAATGCTTCCCACCATTCTTGATACACATGGGAAACTGTTGAGCGTGAAAAACCCAGAAGCGTTGAAGTTTTTGTCACAAACCGGTATGCTGGGACCTACTACCATTCCCCCTGCTTGCCCCACTAGAGAGGGACCAGGCTGGAGGTAGGTAAGGCAGGTTGTGGGGGGTGCCTTCTGAACCCCTGCTTGCCCCACTAGAGAGGGCCCAGGCTGGGGGGCTGCCTTCTGAACCCCTGCTTGCCCCACTAGAGAGGGCCCAGGCTGGGGGGCTGCCTTCTAAACCCCTGCTTGCCCCACTAGAGAGGGCCCAGGCTGGGGGGCTGCCTTCTGAACCCCTGCTTGCCCCACTAGAGAGAACCCAGGCAGGGGGGTAGGTAAGGCAGGTTGTGGGGGGTGCCTTCTGAACCCCTGCATGCCCCACTAGAGAGGGCCCAGGCAGGGGGGCTGGTGGGGGTGCCTGCGGTTCCCCGGGGGGCATGTTTTCTCTCCCTCCCCCGGTCCTGCTCCAGTTAGCTCACTCACTCAAGACCAGACACCATCCCTCTTTCTTTCCCTCCCTCCCCCTCTCTCTCCTGCCTTCTGGACCCTACAATTGAAGTCCATTTGCTCTGGTTGATCAGTCCCCTAGCCAAGGGCCATGTCTATCATCAGTGCACAATATTTGTGGCAGAAGTTCATGTGCCCCACTTGGGAATAGCCTATCAAGTCCAGATGGGCTTCCTTTAAAAGGCAGAGTAGAATAGACTGCAGACTTGCAGCTCACTTGATAATAGCTAACACACACACACACACACACACACACACACACACACACACACACACACACACACACACACACACACACACACACACACACACACACACACACACACACACACACACACACACACACACACACACACACACACACGGTGGGACAGAACGACAGAACGCATGGACACAATTATTCACCTAATTAACATCTGTTCAGTGACAGGATCGAGAGACTCTCTCTCTCTCTCTCTCTCTCTCTCTCTGTGTGTGTGTGTGTACCATGTGGCACCCTGTCCCCTTACATAGTGCACTACTTTAGACAAGAGCCCTGTGGATAGCTCTATAAGTAGTGTGTTAAGGAGGCAGCCTCGGTCTACTCCAGCACCTTGATAGCAAACTAGGTAATCATCATAAAATAGAACACACATTTTAAATTAATTAATCATGTAGTTGCTGTACTTCTCACCATTTCACTTTAGATATATATATATATCTAAATTGTGAAATACATTCAGATGATTCCTCAGAAAATAGATGTCAAAACTATTTATAAACTTGATAAAGTTGATGTTAAAAAAGCCAGTCCGAGTCATGCAGATCCCCTCTCCTGTCTGGCACAATGACTTTAGCACCACACAAAGCCCCTGGTGGCATCAAACGTAAAGAGTGAAAACGTGAATCTAATCATATTCCCCTTGACAGCTGGCCACAGCCTGGCACTAGCGAGGGACACAGAAAAGACACACACACACACACACACACACACACACACACACACACACACACACACACACACACACACACACACACACACACACACACACACACACACACACACACACACACACACACACACACACACACACACACAAACACAGATACAGCCAGGGCTATGATATGTTCCTCCAAGGGTGTGTTCCAAATATCTCCCTATTCCCTATTTAGAGCACTACTTTTCACCAGGGCCATATAGTGAATAGCGTTCCATTTTGGACATAACCGGTCCTGGTCTGGTGCTGGTCTGGTGAGAGCTGGGGGCTAATGACGGTGCTACTTTGGGGCTCTACTAGGAGCTCTACTAGTAGCTCCACTAGGGGCTCTACTAGGGGCTCTACCATCTCTATTAGGGGCTCTATTATGGGCTCTACTAGGGGCTCTACTAGGGGCTCTACTAGGGGCTCTACTAGGGGCTCTACCATCTCTATTAGGGGCTCTATTATGGGCTCTATTAGGGGCTCTACTAGGGGCTCTACTAGGGGCTCTATTAGGGGCTCTATTAGGGGCTCTATTAGGGGCTCTATTAGGGGCTCTACTAGGGGCTCTACTATCTCTATTAGGGGCTCTACTAGGGGCTCTACTAGGGGCTCTACTAGGGGCTCTACTAGGGGCTCTACTAGGGGCTCTACTATCTCTATTATGGGCTCTACTAGGGGCTCTACCATCTCTATTATGGGCTCTACTAGGGGCTCTACCATCTCTATTAGGGGCTCTATTATGGGCTCTACTAGGGGCTCTACTATCTCTATTAGGGGCTCTACTAGGGGCTCTACCATCTCTATTAGGGGCTCTATTATGGGCTCTACTAGGGGCTCTACCATCTCTATTAGGGGCTCTATTATGGGCTCTACTAGGGGCTCTCCCATCTCTATTATGCGCTCTACTAGGGGTTCTATTAGGGGCTCTATTATGGGTTCTACTAGGGGCTATTCTAGGGTCTCTACCATATTATGGGCTCTACTAGAAGCTCTACCATCTCTATTATGGGCTCTACTAGGGGCTCTACTAGGGTCTGTACTAGGGGCTCTACTAGGGACTCTACTAGGGGCTCTACTAGGGGCTCTACTAGGGTCTCTACTAGGGTCTCTACAAGGGTCTCTACTTAGGGCTCTACCAGCTCTACCCAGGGCTCTACTAGGGGCTCTACTAGGGGCTCTACTAGGGGCTCTATTATGGGTTCTACTAGGGGCTATTCTAGGGTCTCTACCATATTATGGGCTCTACTAGAAGCTCTACCATCTCTATTATGGGCTCTACTAGGGGCTCTACTAGGGTCTCTACTAGGGGCTCTACTAGGGACTCTACTAGGGGCTCTACTAGGGGCTCGACTAGGGTCTCTACTAGGGTCTCTACAAGGGTCTCTACTTAGGGCTCTACCAGCTCTACTAGGGGCTCTACTAGGGGCTCTACTAGGGGTTCTATTACGGGCTCTACCAGGGGTTCTACCAGAGGCTCTACTAGGGGCTCTACCAGCTCTACTAGGGTGTCTACTAGGGTCTCTACAAGGGTCTCTACTTAGGGCTCTACCAGCTATACTAGGGGCTATACTAGGGTCTCTACTAGGGGCTCTACTAGGTACTCTACTAGGGTCTCTACTAGGGTCTCTACTAGGGGCTCTACTAGGGGCTCTACTAGGGGCTCTACTAGGGTCTCTACTAGGGGCTCTACTAGGGGCTCTACTAGGGGCTCTACTAGGGGCTCTACTAGGGGCTCTACCATCTCTATTAGGGGCTCTACTAGGGTCTCTACCATCTCTATTAGGGGCTCTACTAGGGGCTCTACTAGGGTCTCTACCCGGGGCTCTACTAGGGTCTCTACCCGGGGCTCTACTAGGGTCTCTAATAGGGTCTCTACAAGGGTCTCTACTAGGATCTCTACTAGGGACTCTACTAGGGGCTCTACCCAGGGCTCTATTAGGGGCTCTACTAGGGGCTCTACTAGGGTCTCTACTAGGGTCTCTACTAGGGGCTCTACTAGGGGCTCTACTAGGGGCTCTACTAGGGTCTCTACTAGGGGCTCTACTAGGGGCTCTACTAGGGGCTCTACCATCTCTATTAGGGGCTCTACTAGGGGCTCTATTATGGGCTCTACTAGGGGCTCTACTAGGGGCTCTACTAGGGTCTCTACTAGGGGCTCTACTAGGGTCTCTACTAGGGTCTCTACTAGGGTCTCTACTAGGGTCTCTACTAGGGGCTCTACCCAGGGCTCTACTAGGGGCTCTACCATCTCTACTAGGGGCTCTACTAGGGTCTCTACTGAGCTGCAAATTGAGCTGCACTTCCTAACTTCCTGCCAAATGTATGGCAATTTTAGAGACACATATTTCCCTCAGATTACACAGATGCACAAAGAATTCGAAAACAAATCCGATTTTGATAAACTCTCATATTTACTGGGTGAAATACCACAGTGTGCCATCACAGCAGCAAGATTTGTGACCTGTTGCCACAAAAAAAGGGCGACCAGTGAAGAACAAACACCATTGTAAATACAACCCTTAATTATGTTGGTTTATTTCCCCATTTTGTTCTTTAACTATGTGCATGTCGTTACAACACTGTATATAGACATCATATGACATTTGAAATGTTTTTATTATTTTGGAACTTTTGTGAGTGTAATGTTTACTGTTCATTTGTTTATTATCTACTTCACTTGCTTTGGCAATGTTAACATTTGTTTCCCAAACCAATAAAGCCCCTTGAATTGAATTCAATTGAGAGACAGAGAGAGGGTGGGAAGCAGAGAGAGAGAGAAAGAGAGAGAGAGGAAGACAAATGGGTACATAATACTGTCATCATGAGTTAAACCATTGGGGCAGGAAAGTAGCTCCCCCCCTCCTTCTCTCTCTCCCTTTCAATTCAATTCTATTTTAAGGGCTTTACTGGCATGGAAAACATATGTTTACATTGCCAAAGTAAATGGAATAGAAAATAAACAAAAGGGACATAAACAAGGGAAATAAATAATCAGTAAACATTACACTCACACAAGTTTTTAAAGAATATAGACATTTGAAATGTTATATTATGTCGCTATGTACAGTGTTTCTCTCAGAGCTGTAGGGCTGCGGCAGGCAGGGAGCCACCCGGCAGGCAGGCAGGGAGTATTTGGTTAAGAGGCGTGGAAAAGAGGCTTCCCCCGGCCGCTCCACACATCTGCTGTTCTGTTGGCCTTATTTATGGTGAGATACTCTGCAGGCTTTTCAACAACATGTGGAGATGTTTCTACTGTCACACATTACACAGTGGAGCGAACATAAAGCTACGGTTAGCTCTGGTTAGCATGGCTGAAAGGCTACGGTTAGCTCTGGTTAGCATGGCTGAAAGGCTACGGTTCGCTCTGGTTAGCATGACTGAAAGGCTACGGTTCGCTCTGGTTAGCATGGCTGAAAGGCTACGGTTCGCTCTGGTTAGCATGGCTGAAAGGCTACGGTTCGCTCTGGTTAGCATGGCAGAAAGGCTACGGTCTGCTCTGGTTAGCATGGCTGAAAGGCTACGGTTAGCTCTGGTTAGCATGGCTGATAGGCTACGGTTAGCTCTGGTTAGCATGGCTGATAGGCTACGGTTAGCTCTGGTTAGCATGGCTGAAAGACTACGGTTCGCTCTGGTTAGCATGGCTGAAAGGCTACGGTTAGCTCTGGTTAGCATGGCTGATAGGCTACGGTTAGCTCTGGTTAGCATGGCTGATAGGCTATGGTTAGCTCTGGCTAGCATGGCTGAAAGGCTACGGTTAGCTCTGGCTAGCATGTCTGATAGGCTACGGTTAGCTCTGGTTAGCATGGCTGATAGGCTACGGTTAGCTCTGGTTAGCATGTCTGATAGGCTACGGTTAGCTCTGGTTAGCATGGCTGATAGGCTATGGTTAGCATGGTTGTAATTGACTACAGTGAAGAGGAGAGAACATAAAGCTATGGCTTGAGATGGCTATGCATATTCATGGCATGAGGCATCTTTCTCCATTGAATACAGGCGGTTGATGTCAACAACCCTCATCGAATATTGAAAAAAGGGATTGCATTGATGAGATGTATCCACCAATCCTAAGAAAGGATAGGCGGGAGCTAGACAGCACGTTCTGCCACTTTGAAGACAACAAATCCCATTGTTAGGGTGGAGAGAAGTGTATCTTGTCGGTATATCCATAATCGTTGGATTAGATCTGTGGTAGATAGGCTACAGTCAGTTACAGCTAGCACTGATAGCTACAGCTAGCACTGATAGCTACAGCTAGCATTGATAGCTACAGCTAGCGCTGATACAGTAGGCTACAGTTAGCTGTGGTTAGCGCTGATAGGCTGCAGTTAGCTACAGCTAGCGCTGATACATTAGGTTTCAGTTAGCTATGGTTAGCGCTGACAGGCTACAGTTGGCTACGGATAGCGCTGATAGGGTACAGTTAGCTATGGTTAGCGTTGATAGGATACAGTTGGCTACGGATAGCGCTGATAGGGTACAATTAGCTATGGTTAGCGCTGACAGGCTACAGTTAGCTACAGCTATTCTCTATTGAGAATAGAGGAGGCTTTTTGAGCATAGCTAGGCCACAGTAGGTTTATGGTGTCTCTGGTACAGACCTCTTATACCAGAGTAACTACCTGTGTAAGTGTGTTATAATTATAGTTCCCTTAGCCATCTTGGGATAATGACTACAGTATGTAATGTAAAATAGTGATTCTGTTGGAGAACGCATAAAGTTTGTTGAGGTTCTCTGACAGAAACCAACCATGAAGGGAAACACAACATGGCAGCTAGCCTGACCCTCTTTTAGAAAGAAAGAAAGAAAGAAAGAGAGAGAGAGAGAGCCAGAGAAAGAGAGAGAAAGAGCCAGATAGAGAGAGCGAGAGAAAGCCAGAGAGAGAGTGAGGGGGGGAGAGAGCAAGCTATATTTATGGGTGGATTCTAGGCTATAAATCACCATGGTCTCAGCTCTTAAACAAATACAAATAGCATCTCAGAGAACAGGGGATAAAACAACAAAGGAAGAACATGACTGGAGCATCTTAAGGGCCCACCATCATGTTTCCATCTGTGTTGATTCTTCTTAAGAGGGAGAGAGGAAGGAGAGGGAGAGAGGAAGGAGAGGGGAAGGAGAGGGAGAGAGGAAAGGAGAGGGAGAGAGGAAGGAGAGGAGAGGGAGAGAGAGGAGAGGGAGAGAGAGAGGGAGAGAGAGAGGAGAGGGAGAGAGAGGAGAGGGAGAGAGGAGAGGGAGAGAGGAAGGAGAGGGAGGGAGAGGAAGGAGAGAGGAAGGAGAGGGAAAGAGGAAGGAGAGGGGAAGGAGAGGGGAAGGAGAGGGAGAGAGGAGAGAGGAAGGAGAGGAGAGGGAGAGAGAGGGAGAGAGAGAGAGGGAGAGAGAGAGGAGATGGAGAGAGAGGTGAGGAGAGAGAGGGAGAGAGAGAGGAGAGGGAGAGAGAGGAGAGGAGAGAGGAAGGAGAGGGAGAGAGGAGAGGAGAGGGAGAGAGGAAGGAGAGGAGAGGGAGAGAGAGAGGAGAGGGAGAGAGAGAGGAGAGGGAGAGAGAGGGGAGGAGAGGGAGAGAGAGAGAGAGGGAGAGAGGGAGGAGAGGGAGAGAGAGGAGAGGGAGAGAGAGGAATATGAAGGGAGAGAGAGAGAGGAGAGGAGAGAGGAGAGGAGAGAGGAAGGAGAGGGAGAGAGAACACATAAAGGGCTCCTCATAACTGCTGCTGCTCTACACAACCCTCTGTTAGGCGGTAGTGGTGGTGTGTGTTTGGGGGGGGGGGGGGGTGAATCAGTCTGTAACTGTCATTACTGTTGTGGACGTTGGGGGGAAAGTCCATGTTTCTGATATTGTCCTTTGTAGAAATGCAAAGAGAAAATAGTTGAAGAGGCTATAGCATGATTAGGGGAGTAGAGGAGAGACACGGTAGGAGGGTTAGGTGAGGAGAGGATAGACAAGGTAGGATGGTTAGGGGAGGAGAGGAGAGACAAGGTAGGAGGGTTAGGGGAGGAGAGAGGAGAGACAAGGTAGGAGGGTTAGGGGAGAAGAGGAGAGACAAGGTAGGAGGGTTAGGGGAGAAGAGGAGAGACAAGGTAGGAGGGTTAGGGGAGAAGAGGAGAGACAAGGTAGGAGGGTTAGGGGAGAGAGGAGAGACAAGGTAGGAGGGTTAGCGGAGGAGAGGAGAGACAAGGTAGGAGGGTTAGGGGAGGAGAGGAGAGACAAGGTAGGAGGGTTAGGGGAGGAGAGAGGAGAGGCAAGGTAGGAAGTTGAGGAGAGGAGACTAAAGTAGAGAAGAGAAATACATGTCAATTCAGGGCAGTTATACAGTACAGTATATTATCTGTGTTCCTCACCTGGCATCTGATAGCTGTATGGAGCCTGGCCCGTCTGAGGGGTGCTGAAACCAGAGCTGTAGCTGAGGAAGCCTGCCTGTCCAGGGGATTGGGACTGGCTCAGTCCGCCCTCTGTCTTTATGCCTGCCCATAATGGACCTGAATCAGTTAGTAACACCACATTGGTTTGATGCACACACAACTCACTGCTGTCAGACAACTCTAAACCAAGCACTTTGAGTCATATCTTTATCTCTATGTTAAAAGCTATTTAGTATTATATTAAATAGAGCTAGCTTTATAATAAATACAACTAAATATATTAGTATTGTTATCTTTATTATTGTCTCTGTTAACTGAATAATTTTACCAGTAGGACAGATTTAAAAAAATCTGTCTGCTAGTAACTGTTATAATTTATATATTGATAATACACCTAATCCACACTTCAGAATCTACAGTCTTTTGTAATCCCCAAGTCAGAATCAACTGTAGTTTGTAATCCCCAAGTCAGAATCAACTGTAGTTTGTAATCCTCACTTCAGAATCAACTGTAGTTTGTAATCCCCAAATCAGAATCAACTGTAGTTTGTAATCCTCACTTCAGAATCAACTGTCGTTTGTAATCCCCAAGTCAGAATCAACTGTAGTTTGTAATCCTCACTTCAGAATCAACTGTTGTTTGTAACACCCAAGTCAGAATCAACTGTCGTTTGTAATCCCCAAGTCAGAATCAACTGTAGTTTGTAATCCCCAAGTCAGAATCAACTGTAGTTTGTAATCCTCACTTCAGAATCAACTGTAGTTTGTAATCCCCAAATCAGAATCAACTGTAGTTTGTAATCCTCACTTCAGAATCAACTGTCGTTTGTAATCCCCAAGTCAGAATCAACTGTAGTTTGTAATCCTCACTTCAGAATCAACTGTAGTTTGGGGGTTTAAAAATGAACAGACTAATGTAGATTGAAGTTATACAAGAAATATGACGTAGTAAAGCATGTGTGAATTACGTAGCGTGTTTGAATGACGTAGCATGTTTGAATAACGTAGCATGTTTGAATAACGTAGCATGTTTGAATGACGTAGCATGTTTGAATTACGTAGCGTGTGTGAATGACGTAGCATGTTTGAATTACGTAGCATGTGTGAATGACGTAGCATGTTTGAATGACGTAGCATGTTTGAATAACGTAGCGTGTTTGAATTACGTAGCATGTTTGAATAACGTAGCATGTTTGAATAACGTAGCATGTTTGAATGACGTAGCATGTGTGAATGACGTAGCATGTTTGAATAACGTAGCATGTGTGAATAACGTAGCGTGTTTGAATGACGTAGCATGTGTGAATGACGTAGCATGTTTGAATAACGTAGCGTGTTTGAATAACGTAGCATGTGTGAATAACGTAGCATGTGTGAATAACGTAGCGTGTTTGAATAACGTAGCGTGTTTGAATAACGTAGCATGTGTGAATAACGTAGCATGTGTGAATAACGTAGCGTGTTTGAATAACGTAGCATGTGTGAATAACGTAGCGTGTTTGAATGACGTAGCATGTTTGAATAACGTAGCGTGTGTGAATAACGTAGCGTGTTTGAATAACGTAGCATGTTTGAATAACGTAGCGTGTGTGAATAACGTAGCATGTGTGAATAACGTAGCGTGTGTGAATAACGTAGCATGTGTGAATAACGTAGCGTGTGTGAATAACGTAGCGTGTGTGAATAACGTAGCGTGTGTGAATAACGTAGCATGTGTGAATAACGTAGCGTGTGTGAATAACGTAGCATGTTTGAATAACGTAGCGTGTGTGAATAACGTAGCATGTGTGAATAACGTAGCGTGTGTGAATAACGTAGCATGTGTGAATAACGTAGCGTGTGTGAATAACGTAGCATGTTTCAATAACGTAGCGTGTTTGAATGACTAAAAGATGGACGATCTCTGAATTATTGCACAAGTAATAAAAACAACACACTTGCTACTAGTGTTTGTTATTAGTCCAACTGCCGGTCGGTTATTTTGACTCAAACTCAACCTCTTTCCTATGCCATGGCAGGTCCACTACCACTCAAATAAACACTCTGTGCGTTCCAAATGGCATGCTATTCTCTATATACTGTAGTGCACTACTTTTCACCAGAAGTAGTGCACTACAGTATATAGAGAATAGGGGATAGGGTATCATTGTGATGCATGTTCTAAATTCCTGGTCATATTGGACATTCTGTGGGGGGGGGGGGGGGGGGGGGGGGGGTCAAGGCCTTCTAAACATCTTCGGACAAATAGAGAACATGGTTATGTACTTGGCTGTTTCGTTCCTATGATGCCTGAAGACACCATTTGTTTTGTCGTTGTTATTTTTGAAATGTATATTGGTAATCGTTCCCGATCTGACTGAATAGGTTGATAAGCACATTTGTTTTTTTTTGTATTTGATGGTTGCGGGACATTTGGTGCCGTCACAAACCAACGACTCGTAGCGTAGTTCTAGGTCTCCTTTTGTTTAATCGTGGGAACTGTTTGTCCTGAGCTACGTGTTTATTGGCAATACCCCGGCGAAGAGCTGTATAGCGCGTCGTATTACCAAGACTACACAACTAGCATGCCATTTCAATATGAACAGACAAATGTAGATTGAAGTTATACAAGAAATATGACGTAGTAAAGCATGTGTGAATGACGTAGCATATTATTATAATATTAGTTATATTAGTTCTTATTCAGCTAATAATATGTTCCTACTAGTAAATTCCTACCCATGGGGAATATGAAGATCATTCTCAACAGCAGCACTTAAGGTCATTAACCATGCATTGCATTCGCTTTGTCAAAAGAGCAAAAGTACTTGCATTAAGGAGTATTGATACTGTAGTAGGGTTAGAGGGTAAGAGAAAAACACATATATATATATATATATATATAACCAAGACTAGTCTATATATATATTATATATATATTATATATAATTATAATGATATATATATATTATTAGCTGAATAAGAACTAATATTATAATATTATGAACATCATAACCTTACTTTGAATTAGAACAGGAACAATATAAAGATGAATCCTTATGAAAATAAAGTCTATTTACAGAGCCTTCATAAAGTATTCATTCTCCTTGACTTGTTCCACATGTTGTTGAAAACATGTTTGAAAATGTATTGACAATTAAATAGAGAAATATCAAATTTACATAACAATCACCTTTGGCAGCGATTACAACTGTGAGTCTTTCTGGGTAAGTCTCTAAGAGATTTCCAAACCTGTATTGGAATAATATTTGCAGAATATTCTTTAAAAAATTATTCAAGCTCTGTCAAGATGGTTGTTGATCATTGCTAGACAGCTATTTTCAAGTCTTGCCATAGATTTCCAAGCTTATTTAAGTCAACATTGTAATTAGGCCATTCAGGAACATTCAACGTTATATTATATACACTCCAGTGTATATTTGGCCTTGTGTCTTACGTTATTGTCCTGCTGAAAGGTGAATTTGTCTCCCAGTGTCTGGTGGAAAGCAGACTGAACCAGGTTTCATTGATACACCATTCAAAGTGTAATTAATAACTTCACCACGCTCAAAGGGATATTCAATGTCTGCTTTTTTTTATTTTTTTACCCATCTACCAATAGGTGCCCTTCTTTGTGAGGCATTGGAAAACCTCCCTGGTCTTTGTGGTTGAATCTGTGTTTGAAATTCACTGCTTGACTGAGGGACCTTACAGATAATTGTATGTGGGATGCAGATACGATGTAGTCATTCAAACATCATGTTAAACACTAGTATTGCACACAGAGTGAGTAACTTATTACGTGACTTGGTAAACACATGTTTAGTCCTGAACTTATTTAGGCTTGTTATAACAAATAGCTTGAATACTTATTGACTTAAGACATTTCAGCTTTTCATTTATTATTAATTTGTAAAAAATGTCTAAAAACACAATTCCCACTTTGACATGATGTAGTATTGTGGTGTAGTCCAGTGATACACCATCTCAATGAAATCCATTTTAAACTCTGGCTGTAACGCATCCAAATACTGTCTGAGGGCCCTGATCTTTATCATACATAGACATATTATTATCACATTTTATTCTATATTACAAAGATACGTGTAATATAGCTAACTATAAGTAATATAAGGGTATTTGCATGTGTGGCATGAGGTGCCCTGATGATACGAACACATCTAGTACATAGAAATGGAAGTGACGGGTTTGTAATGTAAAGGTCCTGTAACATTCAGAGGCATGGGTTTGGCCTGTGCTTACCATAGGCAGGGATCCCGTAGGGTTGTCCAGGCTGGGGGTAGCTAGCATAGGCTGCGGCCTGCTGCATTCCTGAGGTGTACTGTGTCTGACCGTACGCAGCCATATTCTGGGATGAAGGAGTAGGGAGAATATGTGGATACGGTCTGCTATTTCAGAAAAGAAACAAGGACAAGAGAGAGAGTGAGAGAGAGAGAGAGAGAGAGAGAGAGATAAAGAGAGAGAGAGACAGAGAGAGAGAGAGAGAGAGAGATAAAGAGAGAGAGAGAGAGAGAGAGAGAGAGAGAGAGAGAGAGAGAGAGAGAGAGAAAGAAAGAGAGAGAGAGAGAGAGAGAGAGAGAGAGAGAGAGAGAGAGAGAGAAAGAGAGAGAGAGACAGAGAGATAAAGAGAAATAAATAAAATGAAAGAAAGAGAGAAAAAAGGAAGAAAGAAAGAGAGAAAGGAGGAACATATTTTACCAAACACAAAAAACCATAACAATACGGACACATTCTTTGTGTTTCTGCTACATAATGTTACATAGTGGTCAGAAGCTCGTAAAGAGAGATAGTAATTAGTACAGGAGTAGGACTAGCATTAGCAAAATAAGAAGTATACGTCGCAAAGGACATTTTTATAAGATAATAATTACAACTGATTTTGTAAGTGCACAAACTGCAGACATCCAGGCAAAACAAAGCAGGTAGAAACGTCCACATCTAGCAGCAGGATCTAATGAAAGGGACCAAACGTCCACATCTAGCAGCAGGATCTAATTAAAGGGACCAAACGTCCACATCTAGCAGCAGGATCTAATTAAAGGGACCAAACGTCCACATCTAGCAGCAGGATCTAATTAAAGGGACCAAATGTCCACATCTAGCAGCAGGATCTAATTAAAGGGACCAAACGTCCACATCTAGCAGCAGGATCTAATTAAAGGGACCAAACGTCCACATCTAGCAGCAGGATCTAATTAAAGGGACCAAACGTCCACATCTAGCAACAGGATCTAATTAAAGGGACCAAACGTCCACATCTAGCAACAGGATCTAATTAAAGGGACCAAACGTCCACATCTAGCAGCAGGATCTAATTAAAGGGACCAAACGTCCACATCTAGCAGCAGGATCTAATTAAAGGGACCAAACGTCCACATCTAGCAGCAGGATCTAATTAAAGGGACCAAATGAAGTTGGATGCCGTTTATTTTCTAAAGCAAAATAAAAGAAGCCTTACTTGGAAGGGTAAATCTGCGAGGAGAACTGGTGTGTTTGTCTTGGGCTGTAGCCACTGGTTCCAATAACTGAGAGAGTTGAAAAGAAAGGAGGGGGGCAAGAACATATTTCAACATTAAAGATATAAGGTAAATATTATCTTTCGCCAACAGAACTTCTGGATTCCTAGGAAAGTGTAATTGCGTTGCGTTACTCCATTTATTTCCCCAACCTTATTTAAGGTTTAAAACCCGGAGCGCAATAATGAAGAACAAATAATCAGATAAAAACCCTATTGGGTTTATTCTGCTGACCAGCGTATATTCTGTGTGTATCTCTGGCTGTATCCAAAATGGCACCCCACAAAATGATACTTCAGCTGTCCCCATAGGAGAACCCTTTTTAGTTCCAGGTAGAACCCTTTTGGGTTCTACATGGAATCCAAAAGTGTTCTACCTGGAACCAAAAAGAGTTCTCATATGGGACAGCCGAAGAAACATTCTGGAACCCTTTTTTTCTAAGAGTGTAAGGAATAGGGTGCTATTTGGGATATAGCCTCTGTGAGATACTTTGGCGCTGCCATGACGACAGCCAGGCTGGCGTAAACACACTCAGAATGGTCTGAATCAATGTGGGCCTGTTGCCTGGGGCCTGTCCCAAATGGAACCCTATTCCCTTATAGCGCACTACTTTTGACCAGGGCCCGTACGTAGGGAATAGTGTGCCGTTTGGAATCCATCCCCAGGCTTCAAGGCCAGGCCAGGACCAAATTGAAAGTGATTGCTTGTAACTAGCGCCGCTACCACATTATCATTCCTTCATGAAACACACGGCCATATCACTGTGGATCCACTTCCTAATCAACGTTTTTCAACACACACACACAAACCTACTGCGACCACGGCTATATTTTCACGTTGTCTTTGCACTTTAGTAAAGGCTATTTTAAGTCAGTGCATAGTGTATAGTTTTGAGTAAAAATCTTTTTAAATTCTTTTTTGTTACAATAACACACCAAATGTAACACCAAATGTACAGTTATGGTTTTCGAAATTATAATAATTTTTATATATATATTTCCATTCATCTTTAGAAACAATAAATACAGCTAGTAAATTTAACACGGTCAAAATCAGGTGTGAAATGCAACACATGAAAAAATACTGATCATTTACAAAAAAAAGAAACATAGAAAAGCCAGTAATGATAAACATAATCTTAGTCTTGCAATTGAAATCTGTTAAACCAGTCCCAAAGCCCTAGTCCCATAGTATAGAAAGCCTCCTGAGTGGCGCAGCGGTCTAAGGCACTGCATCTCAGTGCTAGAGGCGTCACTACAGACCCTGGATCGATCCCAGGCTGTATCACAGCGGTCTAAGGCACTGCATCTCAGTGCTAGAGGCGTCACTACAGACCCTGGATCGATCCCAGGCTGTATCACAGCGGTCTAAGGCACTGCATCTCAGTGCTAGAGGCGTCACTACAGACCCTGGATCGATCCCAGGCTGTATCACAGCGGTCTAAGGCACTGCATCTCAGTGCTAGAGGCGTCACTACAGACCCTGGATCGATCCCAGGCTGTATCACAGCGGTCTAAGGCACTGCATCTCAGTGCTAGAGGCGTCACTACAGACCCTGGATCGATCCCAGGCTGTATCACAGCGGTCTAAGGCACTGCATCTCAGTGCTAGAGGCGTCACTACAGTTACTACCTGTATGTAACTGTATGTAACTGTAACTGTATGTAACTGTATGTAACTGTAACTGTATGTAACTGTATGTAACTGTATGTAACTGAATGTAACTGTATGTAACTGTAACTGTATGTAACTGTATGTAACTGTAACTGTATGTAACTGTATGTAACTGTATGTAACTGTATGTACCTGTGTGTAACTGTATGTAACTGTATGTAACTGTAACTGTATGTAACTGTATGTAACTGTAACTGTATGTAACTGAATGTAACTGTATGTAACTGAATGTAACTGTAACTGTATGTAACTGTATGTAACTGTATGTAACTGTAACTGTATGTAACTGTAACTGTATGTAACTGTATGTAACTGTAACTATGTAACTGTATGTAACTGTAACTGTATGTAACTGTAACTGTATGTAACTGTAACTGTATGTAACTGTATGTAACTGTAACTATGTAACTGTATGTAACTGTAACTGTATGTAAATGTAACTGTATGTAACTGTAACTGTATGTAACTGTATGTAACTGTATGTAACTGAATGTAACTGTATGTAACTGTATGTAACTGTAACTGTATGTACCTGTATGTAACTGTAACTGTATGTAACTGTATGTAACTGTATGTAACTGTATGTAACTGTATGTGACTGTATGTAACTGTATGTAACTGTATGTAACTGAATGTAACTGTATGTAACTGTATGTAACTGTATGTAACTGTAACTGTATGTAACTGTAACTGTATGTAACTGTATGTAACTGTATGTGACTGTATGTAACTGTAACTGTATGTAACTGTAACTGTATGTAACTGTAACTGTATGTAACTGTAACTGTATGTAACTGTATGTAACTGTATGTACCTGTATGTGACTGTATGAACTGTATGTAACTGTAACTGTATGTAACTGTATGTAACTGTAACTGCATGTAACTGTATGTAACTGTAACTATGTAACAGTATGTAACTGTAACTATGTAACTGTACATGTATGTAACTGTATGTAACTGTATGTAACTGTAACTGTATGTAATTGTAACTGCATGTAACTGTAACTGTATGTAACTGTAACTATGTAACTGTACATGTATGTAACTGTATGTAACTGTATGTAACTGTAACTGTATGTAACTGTATGTAACTGAATGTAACTGTAACTCTATGTAACTGTAACTGTATGTAACTGTAACTGTATGTAACTGAATGTAACTGTAACTGAATGTAACTGTAACTATGTAACTGTATGTAACTGTAACTGTATGTAACTGTATGTAACTGTAACTGAATGTAACTGTAACTATGTAACTGAATGTAACTGTAACTGTATGTAACTGTAACTGTATGTAACTGTATGTAACTGAATATAACTGTAACTGTATGTAACTGTAACTGTATGTAACTGTAACTGTATGTAACTGAATGTAACTGTAACTGTATGTAAATGTAACTGTATGTAACTGCATGTAACTGTATGTAACTGTAACTGTATGTAACTGTAACTGTATGTAACTGAAACTGTATGTAACTGTAACTGTATGTAACTGTAACTGCAAGTAACTGTAACTGTATGTAACTGAATGTAACTGTAACTGTATGTAAATGTAACTGTATGTAACTGCATGTAACTGTATGTAACTGTAACTGTATGTAACTGTAACTGCAAGTAACTGAATGTAACTGTAACTGTATGTAACTGTAACTATGTAACTGTAACTGTATGTAACTGTAACTGTATGTACCTGTATGTAACTGTATGTAACTGAATGTAACTGTAACTGTATGGAACTGTATGTAACTGAATGTAACTGTAACTGTATGTAACTGTAACTGTATGTAACTGAATGTAACTGTAACTGTATGTAACTGTATGTAACTGTAACTATGTAACTGTAACTGTATGTAACTGTATGTAACTGTAACTGTATGTAACTGTAACTGTAACTGTATGTAACTGTAACTGTATGTAACTGAATGTAACTGTAACTGTATGTAACTGTATGTAACTGTAACTGTATGTAACTGTAACTGTATGTAACTGTAACTGTATGTAACTGTAACTGTATGTAACTGAATGTAACTGTAACTGAATGTAACTGTAACTGTATGTAACTGTAACTGTATGTAACTGTAACTGTATGTAACTGTAACTGTATGTAACTGAATGTAACTGTAACTGTATGTAACTGTAACTATGTAACTGTAACTGTATGTAACTGTAACTGTATGTAACTGTATGTAACTGTAACTGTATGTAACTGTATGTAACTGTAACTGTATGTAACTGTAACTATGTAACTGTAACTGTATGTAACTGTAACTGTATGTAACTGTATGTAACTGTAACTGTATGTAACTGTATGTAACTGTAACTGTATGTAACTGTAACTATGTAACTGTAACTGTATGTAACTGTATGTAACTGTAACTGTATGTAACTGTAACTGTATGTAACTGAATGTAACTGTAACTGTATGTAACTGTAACTGAATGTAACTGTAACTGTATATAACTGTAACTGTATGTAACTGTAACTGAATGTAACTGAATGTAACTGTAACTGTATGTAACTGAATGTAACTGTAACTGTATGTAACTGTAACTATGTAACTGTAACTGTATGTAACTGTAACTGTATGTAACTGTATGTAACTGTAACTGTATGTAACTGTATGTAACTGTAACTGTATGTAACTGTAACTATGTAACTGTAACTGTATGTAACTGTATGTAACTGTAACTGTATGTAACTGTAACTGTATGTAACTGAATGTAACTGTAACTGTATGTAACTGTAACTGAATGTAACTGTAACTGTATATAACTGTAACTGTATGTAACTGTAACTGAATGTAACTGAATGTAACTGTAACTGTATATAACTGTAACTGTATGTAACTGAATGTAACTGTAACTGTATGTAACTGTAACTGAATGTAACTGTAACTGTATGTAACTGTAACTGAATGTAACTGTAACTGTATATAACTGTAACTGTATGTAACTGTAACTGTATATAACTGTAACTGTATGTAACTGAATATAACTGTAACTGTATGTAACTGTAACTGAATGTAACTGTAACTGTATGTAACTGCATGTAACTGTATGTAACTCTATGTAACTGTATGTAACTGTAACTGTATATAACTGTAACTGTAAGTAACTGTAACTGCATGTAACTGTAACTGTATATAACTGTAACTGTATGTAACTGTATGTAACTGTATATAACTGTATGTAACTGTAACTGTAACTGTATGTAACTGTATATAACTGTATATAACTGTATGTAACTGTATATAACTGTATGTAACTGTATATAACTGTATGTAACTGTATGTAACTGTATATAACTGTATGTAACTGTATGTAACTGTATATAACTGTATGTAACTGTATATAACTGTATATAACTGTATATAACTGTATGTAACTGTATGTAACTGTATATAACTGTATGTAACTGTATATAACTGTATGTAACTGTATATAACTGTATGTAACTGTATATAACTGTATGTAACTGTAACTGTAAATGTAACTGTAAGGCCCCAGGGAAACATTGTTATTATTATTGAACACTTTTCTCACATCATCATCAGCACCTGCTACCACACACACACACACACACACACACACACACACACACACACACACACACACACACACACACACACACACACACACACACACACACACACACACACACACACACACACACACCTCCCCCCTCCGGCTAGGTTCCCCTCCCCTGAGGGTCCAGGGGTGTAAAGTAACTAAATGTCATTAATATTGTCAAAGACAGAAGTGATTTATGGGAGGGGAGCGTTAACGTATCGGGTACTGAGTTAAACAGCTCTAGAAATAAGGCAGAATTAGCAGCATGGTTACTGAGGTGATGTTTAACTATACTGGTAGTGAGGTGATGTTTAATTATACTGGTAGTGAGGTGATGTTTAATTATACTGGTAGTGAGGTGATGTTTAATTATACTGGTAGTGAGGTGATGTTTAATTATACTGGGTAGTGAGGTGATGTTTAATTATACTGGTAGTGAGGTGATGTTTAATTATACTGGTACTGAGGTGATGTTTAATTATACTGGGTAGTGAGGTGATGTTTAATTATACTGGTAGTGAGGTGATGTTTAATTATACTGGTAGTGAGGTGATGTTTAATTATACTGGTACTGAGGTGATGTTTAATTATACTGGTAGTGAGGTGATGTTTAATTATACTGGTAGTGAGGTGATGTTTAATTATACTGGTAGTGAGGTGATGTTTAATTATACTGGTAGTGAGGTGATGTTTAATTATACTGGGTACTGAGGTGATGTTTAATTATACTGGTAGTGAGGTGATGTTTAATTATACTGGGTAGTGAGGTGATGTTTAATTATACTGGGTAGTGAGGTGATGTTTAATTATACTGGTACTGAGGTGATGTTTAATTATACTGGTAGTGAGGTGATGTTTAATTATACTGGTAGTGAGGTGATGTTTAATTATACTGGTAGTGAGGTGATGTTTAATTATACTGGGTAGTGAGGTGATGTTTAATTATACTGGTACTGAGAGGATGTTTAATTATACTGGTACTGAGGTGATGTTTAATTATACTGGTAGTGAGGTGATGTTTAATAATACTGGTACTGAGGTGATGTTTAACTATACTGGTAGTGAGGTGATGTTTAATTATACTGGTACTGAGGTGATGTTTAATTATACTGGTAGTGAGGTGATGTTTAATTATACTGGTAGTGAGGTGATGTTTAATTATACTGGTACTGAGGTGATGTTTAATTATACTGGTAGTGAGGTGATGTTTAATTATACTGGGTAGTGAGGTGATGTTTAATTATACTGGGTAGTGAGGTGATGTTTAATTATACTGGGTAGTGAGGTGATGTTTAATTATACTGGGTAGTGAGGTGATGTTTAATTATACTGGTACTGAGGTGATGTTTAATTATACTGGTAGTGAGGGGATGTTTAATTATACTGGTAGTGAGGTGATGTTTAATTATACTGGTACTGAGGTGATGTTTAATTATACTGGTACTGAGGTGATGTTTAATTATACTGGTACTGAGGTGATGTTTAATTATACTGGTAGTGAGGTGATGTTTAATTATACTGGGTAGTGAGGTGATGTTTAATTATACTGGTACTGAGGTGATGTTTAATTATACTGGGTAGTGAGGTGATGTTTAATTATACTGGTAGTGAGGTGATGTTTAATTATACTGGGTAGTGAGGTGATGTTTAATAATACTGGTACTGAGGTGATGTTTAATTATACTGGTAGTGAGGTGATGTTTAATTATACTGGTAGTGAGGTGATGTTTAATAATACTGGTAGTGAGGTGATGTTTAATTATACTGGTAGTGAGGTGATGTTTAACTATACTGGGTAGTGAGGGGATGTTTAATTATACTGGGTAGTGAGGTGATGTTTAATTATACTGGGTAGTGAGGGGATGTTTAATTATACTGGGTAGTGAGGTGATGTTTAATTATACTGGTACTGAGGTGATGTTTAATTATACTGGTAGTGAGGTGATGTTTAATTATACTGGGTAGTGAGGTGATGTTTAATTATACTGGTACTGAGGTGATGTTTAATTATACTGGGTAGTGAGGTGATGTTTAATTATACTGGTAGTGAGGTGATGTTTAATTATACTGGTAGTGAGGGGATGTTTAATTATACTGGGTAGTGAGGTGATGTTTAATTATACTGGGTAGTGAGGTGATGTTTAATTATACTGGGTAGTGAGGTGATGTTTAATTATACTGGTACTGAGGTGATGTTTAATTATACTGGGTAGTGAGGTGATGTTTAATTATACTGGTACTGAGGTGATGTTTAATTATACTGGGTAGTGAGGTGATGTTTAACTATACTGGGTAGTGAGGGGATGTTTAATTATACTGGTAGTGAGGTGATGTTTAATTATACTGGTAGTGAGGTGATGTTTAATTATACTGGTAGTGAGGTGATGTTTAATTATACTGGTAGTGAGAGGATGTTTAATTATACTGGTAGTGAGGTGATGTTTAATTATACTGGTAGTGAGGTGATGTTTAATTATACTGGGTAGTGAGGTGATGTTTAATTATACTGGTACTGAGAGGATGTTTAATTATACTGGTAGTGAGAGGATGTTTAATTATACTGGTAGTGAGAGGATGTTTAATTATACTGGTAGTGAGGTGATGTTTAATTATACTGGTAGTGAGGTGATGTTTAATTATACTGGGTAGTGAGGTGATGTTTAATTATACTGGTAGTGAGGTGATGTTTAATTATACTGGTAGTGAGGTGATGTTTAATAATACTGGTAGTGAGGTGATGTTTAATTATACTGGGTAGTGAGGTGATGTTTAATTATACTGGTAGTGAGGTGATGTTTAATAATACTGGTAGTGAGGTGATGTTTAATTATACTGGGTAGTGAGGTGATGTTTAATAATACTGGTAGTGAGGTGATGTTTAATTATACTGGTACTGAGGTGATGTTTAATTATACTGGTAGTGAGGTGATGTTTAATTATACTGGTAGTGAGGTGATGTTTAATTATACTGGTAGTGAGGTGATGTTTAATTATACTGGGTAGTGAGGTGATGTTTAATTATACTGGTAGTGAGGTGATGTTTAATTATACTGGTACTGAGGTGATGTTTAATTATACTGGGTAGTGAGGTGATGTTTAATTATACTGGTAGTGAGGTGATGTTTAATTATACTGGTAGTGAGGTGATGTTTAATTATACTGGGTAGTGAGGTGATGTTTAATTATACTGGTAGTGAGGTGATGTTTAATTATACTGGTAGTGAGGGGATGTTTAATTATACTGGTAGTGAGAGGATGTTTAATTATACTGGGTACTGAGGTGATGTTTAATTATACTGGTACTGAGAGGATGTTTAATTATACTGGTACTGAGGTGATGTTTAATTATACTGGTAGTGAGGTGATGTTTAATTATACTGGTAGTGAGGGGATGTTTAATTATACTGGTAGTGAGAGGATGTTTAATTATACTGGGTACTGAGGTGATGTTTAATTATACTGGTACTGAGAGGATGTTTAATTATACTGGTACTGAGGTGATGTTTAATTATACTGGTAGTGAGGTGATGTTTAATTATACTGGTACTGAGAGGATGTTTAATTATACTGGTAGTGAGGTGATGTTTAATTATACTGGGTACTGAGGTGATGTTTAATTATACTGGTACTGAGAGGATGTTTAATTATACTGGTACTGAGGTGATGTTTAATTATACTGGTAGTGAGGTGATGTTTAATTATACTGGGTAGTGAGGTGATGTTTAATTATACTGGGTAGTGAGGTGATGTTTAATTATACTGGGTAGTGAGGTGATGTTTAATTATACTGGGTAGTGAGGTGATGTTTAATTATACTGGTAGTGAGGGGATGTTTAATTATACTGGTAGTGAGGTGATGTTTAATTATACTGGTAGTGAGGTGATGTTTAATTATACTGGTAGTGAGGTGATGTTTAACTATACTGGGTAGTGAGGTGATGTTTAACTATACTGGGTAGTGAGGTGTGATGGTTCCTTGTGCAGCAGTGTGAGCGGGAGCGTTAGTGAGGTGATGTGTAGCGGAGTTGGAAAAGATGACCATATATTGCTTACATACAACATGAGTTTGATACAGGTCAGGCTGAGGAAACAGGAAACCAGATCATTCTCCTGCTCTGCTATTCACGCAAAATATTTTATTTTATGCGGCACGCAAACACACACACACACACACACACACACACACACACACACACACACACACACACACACACACACACACACACACACACACACGGGTCCCCCTCCCGTCTCACCTGATCCTGAGAAGCTGTCTAGGGAGGCGTCGGCTACTGGGGTGGTGATGTCACTGCTGCTCATTGGTTCTGTTTTAACTGGGGACAAAGACAACACACACACCATCAGCACACACACACACACCATCAGCACACACACACACACACACAAACCATGAGCACACACACACCATCGACACACACACACACACACACACACACACACACACACACACACACACACACACACACACACACACACACACACACACACACACACACACACACACACACACACACACACACACCATAGACACACACACACACACCATCGACACACACACGCACACCACAACTGCCACTATAGCTGGTGGGTTTAGTTGTCTGGGATGTCTTTGACCATACACCCAGAACTACACCAGAACTACAGTGGAACTACAGTGGAACTACAGTGGAACTACAGTGGAACTACAGTGGAATGTGTTGTAAACAATACTGGAGTGGAATGCAAGAGGGGAAATACTTGACTAATATTCGTCACAACTTTTACATTCTGTTCCTTTAGACTAGAGCCGAATCGTTTTTTTCAAAATGTCATTTATAATAATAACGTTTGTTGGATTAATTTTAGGGATCATTTACATGTAATTATATGGGATTAACATGCTCCTAGGCGTAGATTACGATAAATTATCTCTCAATACTTTTAAGAACTTTCGAGGAAAATAAAACATTTGCCTAATTGTTAATCAATTAAACCAACAAAAAGAGACCTTCCTCATTTCAACCTGTTGACTTAACTATGAATAAAACCAAACCATAATTTAACAGCTTTTCTATGTACAGTACTGTCTATTCATTTGTTCACCATCCACAGTTTGAGCATACACTGTTACAACAGTGAATTGAATAGTAACAGGCAATCGACAGCCCGTCAATACATTTTGAACCCATCAATCAATCAAAGTAATCAATCAATTAATATATAATTAACATGATATGCAATTAACATAATAATTAATGTTCACTAATTACTGTATGGCTTACCCCAGGTTATAATGTAGCGTCAGGGGAAAGATAGGTAAACACAGTCAATAGTAGGAGGATACTGGTGTAAAATGGCCCCTGCATGGAGAGGGAGTCAGTCTGCATGGACGTGCAAATACGATTGAAATGTCAAGACAATATAGTGTGTATAAAATCTGTTTTAAGAACTGTAGCAAATGGAGCGTGACCCCATGCCCCGCTGAGCCTCTCAGAGTTATAACACTGATAGCTCAGTGGAGAGGATTTTACAGTTATCTGACAGCTAGGGAATCTTTGAAATCAATCCATTTCACATCAGGCAGCAAGCAGGCTTTGGGATGGGAAGGGGGCAAAACAAATTCACATCATGTGGGTAAAGGGAGTCATGCTCTATGTGTCTCTATCTCTCATGGTTTTAAAGAAGCTTTTCCCTGTCATGTTTTACTTTGATCATTCTGCTGAGGAATTGTTGACGAGAGAGTGGGAGGGAGAGTTGGAGGGAGAGAGGGAGGGAGAGCGGGAGTCAGAGCAGGAGGGAGAGTATGAGGGAGAGGGAGAGAAAGCAGGAGAGTGGGAGGGAAAGTTGGAGGGAGAGAGGGAGGGAGAGTGGGAGGGAGAGGGAGAGTAGGAGGGAGAGTAGGAGGGAGAGTGGGAGGGAGAGGGAGAGTAGGATGGAGAGGGAGAGGGAGAGTAGGAGGGAGAGTGGGAGGGAGAGTGGGAGGGAGAGTAGGAGGGAGAGTAGGAGGGAGAGTGGGAGGGAGAGGGAGAGTAGGAGGGAGAGGGATAGGGAGAGTAGGAGGGAGAGTGGGAGGGAGAGTGGGAGGGAGAGTAGGAGGGAGAGTAGGAGGGAGAGGGAGAGGGAGAGTGGGAGAGTAGAAGGGAGAGTAGGAGGGAGAGTAGGAGGGAGAGTAGGAGGGAGAGGGAGAGTAGAAGGGAGAGTGGGAGGGAGAGTGGGAGGGAGAGTAGGAGGGAGAGTAGGAGGGAGAGTAGGAGGGAGAGTAGGAGGGAGAGGGAGAGGGAGAGTGAGTAGGAGGGAGAGTAGGAGGGAGAGGGAGAGTAGGAGGGAGAGTAGGAGGGAGAGGGAGAGTAGGAGGGAGAGTAGGAGGGAGAGTATGAGGGAGAGGGAGAGAAGGCAGGAGAGTAGGAGGCAGAGTGGGAGGGAGAGTAGAAGGGAGAGTAGGAGGGAGAGGGAGAGTAGGAGGGAGAGTAGGAGTCCGAGCAGGAGGGAGAGTGGGAGGCAGAGTGGGAGGAAGAGTGGGAGGGAGAGGGAGAGCAGGAGGGAGAGTGGGAGAGAGAGTGGGAGGGAGAGTAGGAGGGAGAGTAGGAGTCCGAGCAGGAGGGAGAGTGGGAGGGAGAGGGAGAGTGGGAGGAAGAGTGGGAGGGAGAGTAGGAGGCAGAGTGGGAGGGAGAGTAGGAGGCAGAGTGGGAGGGAGAGTGGGAGGGAGAGGGAGAGTGGGAGGAAGAGTGGGAGGGAGAGCGGGAGGGAGAGTAGGAGGCAGAGTGGGAGGGAGAGGGAGAGTAGAAGGCAAAGTAGGAGGGAGAGTGGGAGGGAGAGGGAGAGTGGGAGGAAGAGTGGGAGGAAGAGTGGGAGGGAGAGCGGGAGGGAGAGTAGGAGGCAGAGTGGGAGGGAGAGGGAGAGCAGGAGGGAGAGTGGGAGAGAGAGTGGGAGGGAGAGTAGGAGGGAGAGTAGGAGTCCGAGCAGGAGGGAGAGTGGGAGGGAGAGGGAGAGTGGGAGGAAGAGTGGGAGGGAGAGTAGGAGGCAGAGTGGGAGGGAGAGTAGGAGGCAGAGTGGGAGGGAGAGTGGGAGGGAGAGGGAGAGTGGGAGGAAGAGTGGGAGGGAGAGCGGGAGGGAGAGTAGGAGGCAGAGTGGGAGGGAGAGGGAGAGTAGAAGGCAAAGTAGGAGGGAGAGTGGGAGGGAGAGGGAGAGTGGGAGGAAGAGTGGGAGGGAGAGCGGGAGGGAGAGGGAGAGTAGAAGGCAGAGTAGGAGGGAGAGTGGGAGGGAGAGGGAGAGTGGGAGGAAGAGTGGGAGGGAGAGTATGAGGGAGAGGGAGAGAAGGCAGGAGAGTAGGAGGCAGAGTGGGAGGGAGAGTAGAAGGGAGAGTAGGAGGGAGAGGGAGAGTAGGAGGGAGAGTAGGAGGGAGAGTATGAGGGAGAGGGAGAGAAGGCAGGAGAGTAGGAGGCAGAGTGGGAGGGAGAGTAGAAGGGAGAGTAGGAGGGAGAGGGAGAGTAGGAGGGAGAGTAGGAGTCCGAGCAGGAGGGAGAGTGGGAGGCAGAGTGGGAGGAAGAGTGGGAGGGAGAGCGGGAGGGAGAGTAGGAGGCAGAGTGGGAGGGAGAGGGAGAGTAGAAGGCAAAGTAGGAGGGAGACTAGGAGGGAGAGGGAGAGTGGGAGGAAGAGTGGGAGGGAGAGCGGGAGGGAGAGTAGGAGGCAGAGTGGGAGGGAGAGGGAGAGCAGGAGGGAGAGTGGGAGAGAGAGTGGGAGGGAGAGTAGGAGGGAGAGTAGGAGTCCGAGCAGGAGGGAGAGTGGGAGGGAGAGGGAGAGTGGGAGGAAGAGTGGGAGGGAGAGTAGGAGGCAGAGTGGGAGGGAGAGTGGGAGGGAGAGGGAGAGTGGGAGGAAGAGTGGGAGGGAGAGCGGGAGGGAGAGTAGGAGGCAGAGTGGGAGGGAGAGGGAGAGTAGAAGGCAGAGTGGGAGGGAGAGTAGGAGGCAGAGTGGGAGGGAGAGTGGGAGGGAGAGGGAGAGTAGGAGGCAGAGTGGGAGGGAGAGGGAGAGTAGAAGGCAGAGTGGGAGGGAGAGTAGGAGGCAGAGTGGGAGGGAGAGTGGGAGGGAGAGGGAGAGTAGGAGGCAGAGTGGGAGGGAGAGTAGGAGGCAGAGTGGGAGGGAGAGTGGGAGGAAGAGTGGGAGGGAGAGCGGGAGGGAGAGTAGGAGGCAGAGTGGGAGGGAGAGGGAGAGTAGAAGGCAGAGTGGGAGGGAGAGTAGGAGGCAGAGTGGGAGGGAGAGTAGGAGGCAGAGTGGGAGGGAGAGTGGGAGGAAGAGTGGGAGGGAGAGCGGGAGGGAGAGTAGGAGGCAGAGTGGGAGGGAGAGGGAGAGTAGAAGGCAGAGTGGGAGGGAGAGGGAGAGTGGGAGGGAGAGTGGGAGGAAGAGTGGGAGGGAGAGCGGGAGGGAGAGTAGGAGGCAGAGTGGGAGGGAGAGGGAGAGTAGAAGGCAGAGTAGGAGGGAGAGTGGGAGGGAGAGGGAGAGTGGGAGGAAGAGTGGGAGGAAGAGTGGGAGGGAGAGCGGGAGGGAGAGTAGGAGGCAGAGTGGGAGGGAGAGTAGGAGGGAGAGTAGGAGGGAGAGTAGGAGGGAGAGTAGGAGGGAGAGCGGGAGGGAGAGCGGGAGGGAGAGTAGGAGGGAGAGTAGGAGGGAGAGTAGGAGGGAGAGTAGGAGGGAGAGTAGGAGGGAGAGCGGGAGGGAGAGGGTTTTTGGAATAACACATTTAGGTAGAGATAATACAATACAGATACATAGGATGTGTGTGAGTGTGTGTGTGAGTGTGTGTGAGTGTGTGTGTGTGAGTGTGTGTGAGTGTGTGTGTGTAGGTATACTAGCTAACATAATGCGGGGACATCGTGGTGTAACACTGCATGCACAGACTAGAGGTCCCACTCAGGTGTTCACAGAGAAGCACACAATGATCCACCGTGTAACACAGCATGGAACAACGTCCGAAAGGACTCAAATCAAACAATGCACGGTGCCCACAGGGTCCACAACCAGCCAGTCTCAAACCATGCTTCACACACATCAACAAAACACTAGCGCAACAACTACATAACAACTACATAACGCCATGAAAGGCACAATAGTTGAAGAAACTATTGAGAATTTAAAAAAAATAGATGTGTTATCTATTGAGAACAATTAATTAATTGGATATTTTCAATTAAAGTAGTAAAAAAAAAAAGAGTAAAAAGCACAAAGTGTTTTCTTTTTCTCCTCTCTTTCTTGTCTTTTCTAAGTTGAAACACCAAGTATTGTCCTTTCATTGTTGTCCCCACCAGAGGTGTACCGACCTGCAGCCGACTGTGAGCTAGAGCTTAACAACCAGTCAGCTGTGGTGAGCATTGTGATGTTATCGCCTATATGGGAAACAGAGAATAGGATACATGACAATCTGACTTCACCACGCTCTGACGACAGGCTCTTTTGTCCCGCAGAGGACAAATTACACCCTACTCCCTGTGGAGAGCACTGCTTTTGTCAAACAATCGGTCAAAAGTAGTGCACTACATATATATATATAGTGTATAGGGTGCAATTTGGGACGCGCAGACACTCCCTAAAACCGCAAGAAATAGTTATTTGTCATTTTCCTATCAAGATGACATTTTTTAAGGTAGACTTTGAAGTGCATGTGCGGGTTTGTAATAGGGCCCTGCTAGCGACGTAGGTTCAACGAGAGAGAGTGGTGGTTTGAGACGACACAACAAAGCCTACTCACCTGAGTCAATAGGGACACGTAGAAATGTACAAACCACATGCAAAACTACAACCCATTTTCATACCGTGAGCTTTTGAATAATTACACGGGTGCTTAAATATACTGCTAATAGTTCCTCTGTAAACACAGAGACAATAGCATCGGATTTACAAAGCAGATCGTTTTCATATCGTTTTCATATCTAGATCAAATACAGGGGGGCCTTTTTAAATGGTGTATTAAAACCCCAATGCAGTAAGTCTATAAGCCATCAGGTCACCAGTAGGTTTCCATGTTATTCAGGACTACAGAGAAGTAGACTGGAGGAAAGCAGTAGTACCTCGGCTGTCATTGTTGACTTCACCTTTTGGAAATGGAAAACAGATCATGAGTTCAACGGGGTAGCACCTGGAGACGTTTTATTGCCATTCAGGCATTTCACAACTTAGCAGAGGCATAAAACGCTACACAGGAGGAGGTGAGGTTAAATTAAAAAAAAGTCCCCTCTATCTCTACTCTGCTTTGAGACCCGTACAAACTTAAATTGTACAACTGATGAAGCTACAACGCAATTGGTACAATGGTTGTGATACAGCAGAGTTTATTTTCTGCACAAAAAATAATCACAAGATGGGATATAATAAGCACTACATTTTCCGTGCAGGCTAACTCTCCGTTGTAGAGGCTAACTCTCCGTTGTAGAGGCTAACTCTCCGTTGTAGAGGCTAACTCTCCGTTGTAGAGGCTAACTCTCCGTTGTAGAGGCTAACTCTCCGTTGTATCACACAAATATCATTTTGTACCACAGCCATTGTGTCAAGTTTGAAAGTTTTACATTGGTTTTTTACCTGATTGTCTACAGGGCTCAGCCTATCTCTCTCCCATGTCGTATAGTGAATTTAGAGTCCACACAGCGAAAGTGAGGGAAGCATTAAAGAAGAAAATCCCTCAGCACATACCTTCAGTGCCATTGGGGGTCATGGAATTGGTATTGATATGGGAGTTGTCGAGTCTGGGACCATTAGGGGATTCACGGCTGTGAGGACTGGCTAGATCCTGCATGTCCATAGACCTGACGGACGAGAGACACACACACACACACACAGAAGAAGAGACCGCACACACACACACACAGACGGAAGTAGACGCGCACGCACACACACACACACACACACACACACACACACACACACACACACACACACACACACACACACACACACACACACACACACAGACGGAAGTAGACGCGCACGCACACACACACACACACACACACACACACACACACACACACACACACACACACACACACACACACACACACACACACACACACACACACACACACACACACACACACACACACTTATTTACTCACATCTTGCCAGAACCATCAAGGGAAGACAAATGCATGGTAAAGAGCTAGCCTATAGATGTATCAGTTTTAAGCATTTTTTTCCCTCTTAAACCTACTGATAACAACATGGGTAAAACTGTTGATTCGAAATGTTTATTCATTTAAAGTAAACAAATAAAAAAAATCTCAACTGGAGTTTGGTATCTAAAAGCTATAAATACTATCAATAGATTGAACTAAGTTCTGGAAAGACAAACATAATGTTATCTCTGCTTATTAATGTTATCTCCGCTTACTAATGTTATATCTGCTTACTAATGTTATATCTGCTTACTAATGTTATCTATGTTTATTAATGTTCTCTGCTTATTAATGGTATATCTGCTTACTAATGTTATCTCTGTTGATTAAGGTTATCTCTGCTTATTAATGTCATCTCCGCTTATTAATGTTATCTCTGCTTATTAATGTTATCTCTGCTTATCAATGTTATCTCCGCTTATTAATATCATATCTGCTTATCAATGTTATCTCTGCTTATTAATGTTATCTCCACTTTTAATATTATTGCTGCGTATTAATGTGATCTCTGCTTATTAATATTATCGCTGCTTATTAATATTATCGCTGTTTATTAATGTTCTCTGCTTATTAATGGTATATCCGCTTATTAATGTTCTCTGTTTATTAATGTTATCTCTGCTTATTAATATTATCTCTGTTTATTAATGTTATCCGCTTATTAATGGTATATCCGCTTATTAATGTTATCTCCGCTTATTAATGTTATCTCTGTTTATTAATGTTCTCTGTGTATTAATAGTATCTCTGCTTATTAATGTTATCTCTGTTGATTAATGTTCTCCGCTTATTAATGGCATCTCCGCTTATTAATATCATATCTGCTTATCAATGTTATCTCTGCTTATTAATGTTATCTCCACTTTGAATATTATTGCTGCGTATTAATGTTATCTCTGCTTATTAATATTATCGCTGCTTATTAATATTATCGCTGCTTATTAATATTATCGCTGCTTATTAATGTTCTCTGCTTATTAATGGTATATCCGCTTATTAATGTTCTCTGTTTATTAATGTTATCTCTGCTTATTAATATTATCTCTGTTTATTAATGTTATCCGCTTATTAATGGTATATCCGCTTATTAATGTTATCTCCGCTTATTAATGTTATCTCTGTTTATTAATGTTCTCTGTGTATTAATAGTATCTCTGCTTATTAATGTTATCTCTGTTTATTAATGTTCTCCACTTATTAATGGCATCTCCGCTTATTAATATCATATCCGCTTATCAATGTTATCTCTGCTTATTAATGTTATCTCCACTTTTTAAAATTATCGCTGTGTATTAATGTTATCTCTGCTTATTAATATTATCGCTGCTTATTAATGTTATCTCTGCTTATTTCTTTCATAATACAATTCAAACTAGGCCTACTGCTATACACTCAATTATAACATATTATATTGACTCTATTTTATTATATATCAGCAATATATGATAGTATAACATCAATATAGATTATAATTTAAATAATTTAAATAGATGAGCTCAGTAATAGAGACATTAAAGCACAAATGAGCGTATTGCCAATTTTAGACTAGATGAAAAAGCAGCTTCTACAATATACAGCATTCACTCCATGTTGATTAATGTATGTACTCATGCTAGTCTACATTATAGTAATTATATAGACATCTTTATTATACAGTGTGAACACACTCTGTGATGGGAGGCTATGGTTAAAGTAGTTAGTTGCTAGAAGGTTAGAAGAGCTGTTCTGATTCTAAGAGCAGCTAGCTACTTCTCCAAGTGATTACCTACTTCTCCAAGTGACTAGCTACTTCTCCAAGTGATTAGCTACTTCTCCAAGTGATTAGCTACTTCTCCAAGTGATTAGCTACTTCTTCAAGTGATTAGCTACTTCTCCAAGTGATTAGCTACTTCTTCAAGTGATTAGCTACTTCTTCAAGTGATTAGCTACTTCTCCAAGTGATTAGCTACTTCTCCAAGTGACTAGCTACTTCTCCAAGTGATTAGCTACTTCTCCAAGTGACTAGCTACTTCTCCAAGTGACTAGCTACTTCTCCAAGTGACTAGCTACTTCTCCAAGTGATTAGCTACTTCTCCAAGTGATTACCTACTTCTCCAAGTGACTAGCTACTTCTCCAAGTGACTAGCTACTTCTCCAAGTGACTAGCTACTTCTCCAAGTGATTAGCTACTTCTCCAAGTGATTACCTACTTCTCCAAGTGACTAGCTACTTCTCCAAGTGATTAGCTACTTCTCCAAGTGATTAGCTACTTCTCCAAGTGATTAGCTACTTCTCCAAGTGATTAGCTACTTCTCCAAGTGATTAGCTACTTCTCCAAGTGACTAGCTACTTCTCCAAGTGATTAGCTACATCTCCAAGTGATTAGCTACTTCTCCAAGTGATTAGCTACTTCTCCAAGTGATTAGAAGAGTTTGTTCTCCGAGTGATTCTGCGTGCTCTGTCTGTGGCTCAGCGAAGAGAGATGAGAATGCCTAGTTCCACGACGCATCAGTTTGCTCTGGCAACCATCTTAATTGTTTCTGTGTTTATACTGAAGACCACGCCATTGAAAACATTATTCTATCCCCTCGTTGTTGCTGTGAAAAGTTGCTCAGCCATATGGAGGTTAGTTAAAACAGGCCGAGGAGAGATGAAACATGAAACAGAAATCTTGTCTTTTTGTCACTGAGCCCAATGCAACATACTGTTTGTTAAATTAGGGAGAAATGTTTGGTACATTAAACTGCTTTTTTTACAGTTACATTTACAGACTGTATATCTCTTTTATCAAGCAACTAAACTAAGCTGTTTGTGTCGTTTGCACACACACAAAAAAAATCATGTTTTGTTTAATGCAAACGCAATCTGATAGGATGAAATGATATGTCTGCTATTTCAACAATCTGCTAAAATCAAATGATGCCTGCTATTTCAACAATCTGCTCAAATTAAATATTTGCTATTTCCACAATCCAATCAAATGAAATGATATGTCTGATATATCAACAATCCAATCAAATGAAATGTCTGCTATTTAAATAATGTTGGGATGGAAAGATATAGTCAATAGACTATTAATTTAAAACAGAAATACACAGATATATACACAGATATATACACAGATATATACACAGATAAATACACAGATATATACACAGATATATACACAGATATATACACAGATATATACACAGATATATACACAGATATATACACAGATATATACACAGATATATACACAGATATATACACAGATATATACATTGCGTTTTCTACTCACTCAGATCAGCGTGACATTTTCTTTTCAAACTCAAATTAAGTAAATAATGTTGAATTGTTGTGAATATTGTTGGGGATCAAACTGACATGCTGGTAGCTGTATCCTATTTCCCCAGAGAAATAAGAATTTACTGATAAATTATCACCCCCACCAAAAAACTAAAATACAGTTATGAACAGCAGAGAAACCTGTACAGCGACGTTACAGATATACCAGGAGACAATTACTATTAGATTTGCACAACTCTCTCTCTCTCTCTCTCTCTCTCTCTCTCCCTCCCTCCCTCTCTCTCTCTCTATCTCTCTCTCTCTCTCTCTCTCTCTCTCTCTCTCTCTCTCTCTCTCTCTCTCCCTCCCTCCCTCTCTCTCTCTCTCTCCCTCTCTCCTCCCCTCTCTGCATCCCTTCTGATGCTACCTGCCTGGCGTTGGTCCAACTCTGCTCTTACCTGGAAAGACGTAGCGGACCGGAATCATCTGAACCAGGCTGCCTCTCTCTCTCTGTTTTTTTTTTCTCTTTCCACCTGCCTGAACAGAAACAATGTCCCTCCTTGTTATTTCAGCTGTGTGTCACTGTCCAGACCCATCCATGACACAATAGAACTGGTCTGAGAAAACATGATTGTTATTCTGTCTCAGAGTGGGAAGAGAGGGCTAACTGCACTGGGAAAAGTCAGAGGACATTCTCTCTCTATAGAGTTTCTCTCTCTCTCTCTCTTCTCTCGCTCTCTCTTCTTCTAACACTGCTGTTGTTGCCTTTCCTCCTTCATTCAGGTCTTCCCTCCCTCCCTCCTCCCCGAGTGAGGGGACTGCAGCCAAATGACGGAAAGGTGATTCATCATTGGTCTACGACAGCTGCAAACTGGATTAGCCCGCCCCCAATCAACATACAAAGAGGGCTTAGCCAAGGTAAGCAGGAAGGGGAGGGGGCGGGGGACTGGGGGGGTTGGATGAAGGGAGGTAATAGGGGTGTGAGGTGGATGGGGGGAGGGAGTAGCATGGAGGTAGGAAGTTAGGTAGCTGCTGATAACTGCTGCCGGATAGAGGGGAGGGAGAAGTGACTTGTTGAATAGAGGCCAGTGAAGCATGACACCCATATAGCCTCTTCAGCAGGTCTTTCATCTGCAATTGACACTATCTGCAATTTATCTGCACTCCCCTCTCTCCCCTCCCTCTCTCTCCCCTCCCTCTCTCCCCCTCCCTCTCTCTCCCTCCCTCTCTCTCCCCCCTGTCTTCCCTCTCTCTTTCTTCCCTTCTCTCTTGCCTTCTCTCTAGCCTTCTCTCTAGCCTTAGCGCTCCGATACCGCTTGCCGTGCAGTAGCAGAGAACAGTCTATGACTAGGATTGCCATTTTTAGGGCCTTCTTCTGACACCGCCTGGTATAGCCGTACGCACTGCCACACTGCCAGGTCTCTGACCTCCTCCCTATAGGCTGTCTCATCATTGTCGGTGATCAGGCCTACCACCCAGTTGTGTCGTCAGCAAATTTAATGATGGCTTTAGAGTCGTGCTTGGCCACGCAGATGTGCGTGAACAGGAAGTACAGGAGGGGACAAAGCACGCACCCCTGAGGGGCCCCCGTGTAGAGTATCAGTGTTATCGCCTACCCTTACCACCTGAGGGGCAGCCCGTCAGGAAGTCCAGGATTCAGTTGCAGAGGGATGTGTTTTAGTCCCAGGGTCCACAATGTGTGTGTAATAAATGACACCCTATTCCCTTTATAGTGCACTACTTCTGAGCAGGGCCCGGGGCCACAGAACACTACAGAGGCACAGGAACACAGGAACACTGGTATAAGGGACCTCAAGAGACATGGGCAGTGTCTCAGATAGCACCCTAATCCCTATATACAGCACCATGTTTGGCCAGGGCCTTGTCAAATGGGTCACGGTCAAAATAAGTGCAGTTAACAGACAACAGGGTAACATTTGGGATGCAATCGAAGACACACGGCCACACAAACATACTGTATATACAGTACATCACTATACAGTACAGTACAGTACATCACTATACAGTACATCACAGTACAGTACATCACAGTACAGTACATCACTATACAGTACATCACTATACAGTACATCACAGTACATCACTATACAGTACATCACTATACAGTACATCACTATACAGTACAGTACAGTACATCACTATACAGTACATCACAGTACAGTACATCACTATACATCACAGTACATCACTATACAGTACAGTACATTTCTTTCACTATATACCATTATAAAGTACAGTATTATACAGTACATCACTATACAGTACATCACTATACAGTACAGTACATCACTATACAGTACAGTACATTTCTTTCACTATATACCATTATAAAGTACAGTATTATACAGTATATCACGATACACTATAGTACATCACTATACAGTATATCACGATACACTATAGTACATCACTATACAGTACATCACAGTACAGTACATCACTATACAGTACAGTACATCACAGTACAGTACATCACAGTACATCACTATACAGTACATCACTATACAGTACAGTACATCACTATACAGTACAGTACATTTCTTTCACTATATACCATTATAAAGTACAGTATTATACAGTATATCACGATACACTATAGTACATCACTATACAGTACAGTACATCACAGTACAGT
This sequence comes from Salvelinus fontinalis, assembly GCF_029448725.1. Lineage (NCBI taxonomy): Eukaryota > Metazoa > Chordata > Actinopteri > Salmoniformes > Salmonidae > Salvelinus > Salvelinus fontinalis. The sequence continues at coordinate 36,610,552 of NC_074689.1, forward strand.
ACATCACAGTACATCACTATACAGTACATCACTATACAGTACAGTACATCACTATACAGTACAGTACATTTCTTTCACTATATACCATTATAAAGTACAGTATTATACAGTATATCACGATACACTATAGTACATCACTATGCAGTACATCATTATACAGTACTGTTCATCACTATACAGTGCATCACTATACAGTAGAGTACAATAGAGTACAGTACATCACTATACAGTAATCTCTATACAGTACAGCACAGTACATCACTATCGGTATACAGTACAGTATGTCACTATACAGTACTGTACACTACTGTATGTACTATACAATACATCACTATACAGTGCACCACTGTACACCATTATAAAGTACAACACTACATAGTACTATACAGTACAACACTATACAGTACAACACTATACAGTACAACACTATATAGTACTATACAGTACAGCACTATACAGTACAACACTATACAGTACAACACTATAAAGTACAACACTATATAGTACAACACTATATAGTACATCAGTATATAGTACTATACAGTACAGCACTATACAGTACAGCACTATACAGTACAACACTATACAGTACATCAGTATATAGTACTATACAGTACAACACTATACAGTACAACACTATACAGTACAACACTATACAGTACAACACTATACAGTACAACACTATATAGTACATCAGTATATAGTACTATACAGTACAACATTATACAGTACAGCACTATACAGTAGAACACTATACATAGAACACTATACAGTACAACACTATACAGTACAACACTATACAGTACAACACTATACAGTACAACACTATACAGTACAACACTATATAGTACAACACTATATAGTACATCAGTATATAGTACTATACAGTACAACACTATACAGTACAACACTATACAGTACAACACTATATAGTACAACACTATATAGTACATCAGTATATAGTACTATACAGTACAACACTATACAGTACAGCACTATACAGTACAACACTATACAGTACAACACTATATAGTACATCAGTATATAGTACTATACAGTACAACACTATACAGTACAGCACTATACAGTACAACACTATACAGTACAACACTATACAGTACAACACTATAAAGTACAACACTATATAGTACATCAGTATATAGTACTATACAGTACAACACTATATAGTACAACACTATATAGTACATCAGTATATAGTACTATACAGTACAACACTATACAGTACAGCACTATACAGTACAACACTATACAGTACAACACTATACAGTACAACACTATAAAGTACAACACTATATAGTACATCAGTATATAGTACTATACAGTACAACATTATACAGTAGAACACTATACAGTAGAACACTATACAGTAGAACACTATACAGTACAACACTATATAGTACTATACAGTACTACACTATACAGTACAACACTATACAGTACAACACTATAAAGTACAACACTATATAGTACATCAGTATATAGTACTATACAGTACAGCACTATACAGTAGAACACTATACAGTAGAACACTATACAGTACAACACTATACAGTACATCACTATACAGTACACCACTATAAAGTACAGTACATATAAAGTAGAGTACTATAAAGTACATGATTATACAGTACATCACTATATAGTACTATACAGTACAACACCATAGAGTACAACACTATATCGTACAACACTATACAGTACATAAATCTCTTTATTTTTCTATTGTGTTATCACACACACAGTAACCACACATGCATTCGAGCACACACACATGACACGGGGGCACTTTAGAGGCCCCCAAATCAGTGGTGCAGTGCATCTTGACAGTGAGAGAGGGAGACGGGAAACAAGTACATGGAGATTATACGGAGCCACATATGTTCCCTATGACGCGGGTAGAGTAACTATATTACTGTCCTTTAGTCTGACAGTCACTCTGTCCAGCCCTGCTGCTCTCTCTCTCTCTGTCTCTCTCTCTCTCTATGTCACTCTCTCTCGCTCTGAGTTCAGCCATCTAGGCATTGTAAGCACGACAACACATCATCTACTATAGACAACCCCTCTGACCCTAAATAACCCTCCACGACTAATGGTTATTTTCTAACGGCAGAAAAACATCTGAATACAGTGAAAACGAAGAGGTAAAGGATGAAAAGGAAAGTAAACAGAAACAAAGAAAAACGTATTTTACCACATTAAAATGAGAGAGAGAGAACGAGAGAAAGAGAGAGAGAATGAGAAAGAGAGAGAGAACGAGAGAAAGAGAGAGTGAATGAGAAAGAGAGAGAGAGAGAGAGAACGAGAGAAAGAGAGAGATAGAGAGAATGAGAGAAAGAGAGAGAATGAGAAAGAGAGAGATAGAATGAGAGAGATAGAAAGAGAGAGAGAGAGAGAGAGAGAGAGAGAGAGAGAGAGAGAGAGAGAGAGAGAGAATGATAGAGAGCGAGACAAGAAAGAGAGAGTGTTGTGGTGTGGTGTGGTGTGGTGTCATGTGGTGGTTGGGTTGGGTTGTGTTCAGCGTTGAGGTGAGGGTCTGTGTGTTCTGTGAGGGTCTGTGTGTTCTGTGAGGTGAGGGTTTGTGTGTTCTGTGAGGTGAGGGTCTGTGTGCTCTGTGAGGTGAGGGTCTGTGTGTTCTGTGAGGTGAGGTGCTGTGTGTTCTGTGAGGTGAGGGTCTGTGTGTTCTGTGAGGTGAGGGTCTGTGTGTTCTGTGAGGTGAGGGTCTGTGTGTTCTGTGAGGTGAGGGTCTGTGTGTGTGTTCTGTGAGGTGAGGGTCTGTGTGTTCTGTGAGGTGAGGGTCTGTGTGTTCTGTGAGGTGAGGGTCTGTGTGTTCTGTGAGGTGAGGGTGTGTTCTGTGAGGTGAGGGTCTGTGTGTTCAGCGTTGTGGTGAGGGTCTGTGTGTTCTGTGAGGTGAGGGTCTGTGTGTTCTGTGAGGTGAGGGTCTGTGTGTGTGTTCTGTGAGGTGAGGGTCTGTGTGTTCTGTGAGGTGAGGGTGTGTTCTGTGAGGTGAGGGTCTGTGTGTTCTGTGAGGTGAGGGTGTGTTCTGTGAGGTGAGGGTCTGTGTGTTCTGTGAGGTGAGGGTCTGTGTGTTCTGTGAGGTGAGGGTCTGTGTGTTCTGTGAGGTGAGGGTCTGTGTGTTCTGTGAGGTGAGGGTCTGTGTGTTCTGTGAGGTGAGGGTCTGTGTGTTCTGTGAGGCGAGGGTCTGTGTGTTCTGTGAGGTGAGGGTCTGTGTGTTCTGTGAGGTGAGGGTCTGTGTGTTCTGTGAGGTGAGGGTCTGTGTGTTCTGTGAGGTGAGGGTCTGTGTGTGTGTTCTGTGAGGTGAGGGTCTGTGTGTTCTGTGAGGTGAGGGTGTGTTCTGTGAGGTGAGGGTCTGTGTGTTCTGTGAGGTGAGGGTGTGTTCTGTGAGGTGAGGGTTTGTGAAGCCGTAACCATGCTGGTATCTCCCTGAAGAAGGCCCTGTGTGCCCAAACGTTGGTGTTTACCCATTCATTAGTCTGTTCTATAGTCCACTAGTCTCAACCATTAGTCTCCTCTATAGTCCACTAGTCTCAACCATTAGTCTCCTCTATAGTCCACTAGTCTCAACCATTAGTCTCCTCTATAGTCAACTAGTCTCAACCATTAGTCTCCTCTACAGTCCACTAGTCTCAACCATTAATCTGCTCTATAGTCCACTAGTCTCAACCATTAGTCTCCTCTATAGTCCACTAGTCTCAACCATTAGTCTGTTCTATAGTCCACTAGTCTCAACCATTAGTCTCCTCTATAGTCCACTAGTCTCGACCATTAGTCTCCTCTATAGTCCACTAGTCTCAACCATTAGTCTCCTCTATAGTCCACTAGTCTCAACCATTAGTCTGTTCTATAGTCCACTAGTCTCAACCATTAGTCTGTTCTATAGTCCACTAGGCTCAACCATTAGTCTCCTCTATAGTCCACTAGTCTCGACCATTAGTCTCCTCTATAGTCCACTAGTCTCAACCATTAGTCTCCTCTATAGTCCACTAGTCTCAACCATTAGTCTGTTCTATAGTCCACTAGTCTCAACCATTAGTCTGTTCTATAGTCCACTAGGCTCAACCATTAGTCTGTTCTATAGTCTACTAGGCTCAACCATTAGTCTCCTCTATAGTCCACTAGTCTCAACCATTAGTCTCCTCTATAGTCCACTAGTCTCAACCATTAGTCTGTTCTATAGTCCACTAGTCTCAACCATTAGGCTGTTCTATAGTCTACTAGGCTCAACCATTAGTCTCCTCTATAGTCCACTAGTCTCAACCATTAGTCTGTTCTATAGTCCACTAGTCTCGACCATTGGTCTGCTCTATAGTCCACTAGTCTCAACCATTAGTCTGTTCTATAGTCCACTAGTCTCAACCATTAGTCTGTTCTATAGTCCACTAGTCTCAACCATTAGTCTGTTCTATAGTCCACTAGTCTCAACCATTAGTCTCCTCTATAGTCCACTAGTCTCAACCATTAATCTGCTCTATAGTCCACCACTAGTCTCAACCATTAGTCTCCTCTATAGTCCACGAGTCTCAACCATTAGTCTCCTCTATAGTCCACTAGTCTCAACCATTAGTCTCCTTTATAGTCCACTAGTTTCAACCATTAGTCTGTTCTATAGTCCACTAGGCTCAACCATTAGTCTCCTCTATAGTCCACTAGTCTCAACCATTAGTCTCCTCTATAGTCCACTAGTCTCAACCATTAGTCTCCTCTATAGTCCACTAGTCTCAACCATTAGTCTGTTCTATAGTCCACTAGTCTCGACCATTAGTCTCCTCTATAGTCCACTAGTCTCGACCATTAGTCTGTTCTATAGTCCACTAGTCTCAACCATTAGTCTCCTCTATAGTCCACTAGTCTCAAACATTAGTCTCCTCTATAGTCCACTAGTCTCAACCATTAGTCTCCTCTATAGTCCACTAGTCTCGACCATTAGTCTCCTCTATAGTCCACTAGTCTCGACCATTAGTCTCCTCTATAGTCCACTAGTCTCAACCATTAGTCTCCTCTATAGTCCACTAGTCTCAACCATTAGTCTCCTCTATAGTCCACTAGTCTCAACCATTAGTCTCCTCTATAGTCCACTAGTCTCAACCATTAATCTCCTCTATAGTCCACTAGTCTCAACCATTAGTCTCCTCTATAGTCCACTAGTCTCGACCATTAGTCTCCTCTATAGTCCACTAGTCTCAACCATTAATCTGCTCTATAGTCCACTAGTCTCAACCATTAGTCTCCTCTATAGTCCACTAGTCTCAACCATTAGTCTCCTCTATAGTCCACTAGTCTCGACCATTAGTCTCCTCTATAGTCCACTAGTCTCGACCATTAGTCTGTTCTATAGTCCACTAGTCTCAACCATTAGTCTGTTCTATAGTCCACTAGTCTCAACCATTAGTCTGTTCTATAGTCCACTAGTCTCAACCATTAGTCTGTTCTATAGTCCACTAGTCTCAACCATTAGTCTGTTCTATAGTCCACTAGTCTCAACCATTAGTCTGTTCTATAGTCCACTAGTCTCAACCATTAGTCTGTTCTATAGTCCACTAGTCTCAACCATTAGTCTGTTCTATAGTCCACTAGTCTCAACCATTAGTCTGTTCTATAGTCCACTAGTCTCAACCATTAGTCTGTTCTATAGTCCACTAGTCTCAACCATTAGTCTGTTCTATAGTCCACTAGTCTCAACCATTAGTCTGTTCTATAGTCCACTAGTCTCAACCATTAGTCTGTTCTATAGTCCACTAGTCTCAACCATTAGTCTCCTCTATAGTCCACTAGTCTCAACCATTAGTCTCCTCTATAGTCCACTAGTCTCAACCATTAGTCTCCTCTATAGTCCACTAGTCTCAACCATTAGTCTCCTCTATAGTCCACTAGTCTCAACCATTAGTCTGTTCTATAGTCCACTAGTCTCAACCATTAGTCTGTTCTATAGTCCACTAGTCTCAACCATTAGTCTGTTCTATAGTCCACTAAACAAAAGGCGTGGACACAACATTCAGCATCTCGGCTCAACCTGATCCGCTCTACAACAGAACAAAGCTCCAGCTACCCTGATGAAGCTGTAGAAGTGTCATCAATAAGGCTATACGTCCCAAATGGCACCCTATTCCCTATGTAGTGCACTACTTTAGACCAGGGCTGGCACCCTATTCCCTATGTAGTGCACTACTTTAGACTAGGGCTGGCACCCTATTCCCTATGTAGTGCGCTACTTTAGACCAGAGCTGGCACCCTATTCATTAAGTAGTGCACTACTTTAGACCAGGGCTAGCACCCTATTCCCTATGTAGTGCACTACTTTAGACCAGGGCTGGCACCCTATTCCCTATGTAGTGCACTACTTTAGACCAGGGCTGGCACCCTATTCCCTATGTAGTGCACTACTTTAGACCAGGGCTGGCACCCTATTCCCTATGTAGTGCACTACTTTAGACCAGGGCTGGCACCCTATTCCCTATGTAGTGCACTACTTTAGACCAGGGTTGGCACTCTATTCCCTATGTAGTGCACTACTTTAGACCAGGGTTGGCACCCTATTCCCTATGTAGTGCACTACTTTAGACCAGGGCTGGCACCCTATTCCCTAAGTAGTGCACTACTTTAGACCAGGGCTGGCACCCTATTCCCTAAGTAGTACACTACTTTAGACCAGATCAGGCGCAGAACACAGATACGGGCCCTGGACAAAAGTAGTGCACTATATAGGGAATAGGGTGCCAGCCTGGGTCTAAAGTAGTGCACTACATAGGGAATAGGGTTCCAGCCTGGGTCTAAAGTAGTGCACTACATAGGGAATAGGGTGCCAGCCTGGGTCTAAAGTAGTGCACTACATAGGGAATATGGTGCCAGCCCTGGTCTAAAGTAGTGCACTATATAAGAAATAGGGTTCCATTTGTCACGCATTCTAAGAGAGGCCTAGACTTCACTGACAGCTGTTTTCATCCAGGCAGGCAGAGGCTTCTCGTTCGGCTTTACTTACTCCCACTCCTGCGTTTCCACTGGCTAACACAGCTAGTCAGGCTTTTACCATTGATCATCACCGCCGCATGCAGGCTGTCTGCCTGATCCACCTCGACCGACGCGGCACACACTGAGGGAATGAATCAATTAGCCTGTTTGGGTTTTTAATGTGTCTTAAAAGGTTTTCCCTGGGTTGTTTCAGTGCTGTGTTATTCTAGTATGAGGATTTAAGAAGGCTTATAGGATTAATTATAATGTGTTGTTAATAGATGAAAAGGTATTATACTGTCTGACACATGTGCATCCTGAACTTAGCTAGATTTTTGGTCTGACGAAATAAAAAATATATTTTTTTATATTTAACTTTTATTCAACTAGGCAAGTCAGTTAAGAACAAATTCTTATTTTCAATGACGGCCTACCGGGAAACAGTGTGTTAACTGCCTTGTTCAAGGGCATAACAAAATATGTTTTACCTTGTCAGCTCGGGGATTTGACCCAGCAACCTTTCAGTTACTGGCCCAGCGCTCTAACCACTAGGCTACCTGCCACCCCAATATATAGTAGTGGTATTATTTATGGCTTGGTTTGATGTTTTTTTATAAAGGGAAGAGGACACTAGAGCAGGAATTAAAGATACTTTCATGAAATCATCTAGGGAGCAAAGTGTGTATCCTACTGTGCTCTTTTAAATTTACAAGATTAGATTTTTATAGAGTGCAAATTCCTTTGAATTTTACAGACTATGCAAAACCCCATGTGTTGTGAGTTACAAGTTTTTTGAAAAACAACGCTTTAATCAAAATAACTTTAAAACAACTAATCCCTAGTTAAACTTCTCAGCTGTGTCCACATGGTTCCATGGTGGCCCAGGAAAAATAAATCCACTGGAGAATGTAGATGCAGACAACAATTAAATACAGATGTGGAGTGGGGTTAGAGAGCTAAATGCTCCACTTGGCCGGTGTCTCTCCGTGTCCTGCGTGTCTCTCCGTGTCTCTCCGTGTCCTGCGTGGCCGAAGAGAGCCGCGGCGTCAACACTGATTACTTTATATATATATTTATCTACGCAAAATGAAGCATTAAAAAAAAAAAATTGGACTATAGGATACACGGACCAGTCAGAATGTCTAACAAACAGAAAGGGCTGTGCTGAAATATAAATATTTTATATTAATCAACATAAAAATATTATGAGTAAATACTACTTTGGTTTAATTCTGCTTCTTAGTCGATACCATTTAATTCAATATGGTTTTACAAGTAATTACTGTCACCAAATAAGATATTATAATTAATAATTAAACATTAACCTAAGAATAGTACAGAAGCTAACGCAGGAAAGGTTAATTAAGTCTGAATAAAATATAGTTTTTGCATTTTAATGAAATAAAAAAAACATACCCATTTGTTAATAATTGTCCGACAGTGGTCCGCAATAATATACAAATGAAACGTACAGTACATTCATGTGTGGAAGCACACAGCAAGAGCAATTTAGTCATTTGTACTTATCTGTAATTAAAAGGTGTAATTCCCGAACACATGTGGGAGTTTGTTGATGTGTAATTTGTCTCTTTCATTTTGTTAAAGCTGACATGCTGCTCCATGCAGCAATCCACTGAGTAGCTACATTAAAGCTGTTAATACCATGTGCTCTTCAACCCTCCAAATGATTTCCAGGCCAGTTCGCCTTTGAGGGCCCATCAAAGAAGATTTAAGGTAGACGTTTTATCACACCCTCCCTACCGCACTGCCGTTGCTACCACAGACAGACAGGCAGACAGAGAGAGAGAGAGAGAGAGAGAGAGAGAGAGAGAGAGAGGGCGAGAGAGAGGGAGGGAGAGAGAGAGAGAGAGAGGGCGAGAGAGAGGGAGGGAGAGAGAGAGAGCGAGAGAGGGAGAGGGGTCAGGAGGGAGAGAAAGAGAGAGATAGGGACAGAAAGAGAGAGAGAGAGAGATAGGCCTAGACAGAGGCAAAAACAACACTAATTTAACAATGCTCACACATGACAGGAAGGACAATAACAGGCTAGAACACTTTCTCTCAGCATAAACACACCATACTACCTGGAAAAGTCTGAGATCCAATATTCTGAACTATAGGAACATGGTGTTTTGCATCAATAAACATTAATACATCAATACATTTTTATTAAACTATTTATATCACCGTTGTGCTGAAAAGACAAGATCTCTGAAAACTAAACAACACAACCTGTAAATAACTAGTATATTATTCTAACCTCCCCATAAAGCAGAACGATACTAATTTCCTCGAAATGGAAGAATTCGAAGAGGTTCTTTCCAAAACTCTATATATATATACATTTTCAGAAATATTGGTAAATGTGCTTTTATTGGTTAAAGAAAAGAAACAACATGATGTGTTTATTGATTATCTAAATCATGGAGTTGTTCAATGAAAGACACATATTTGTTTAAAATCTATCACTTGACTGTTTCATTTCAGAGAGACAAATAATCATTTATTTTTGCTAAATGATTTCTATATCGGCCTCACTCTCAAGAGAAATAATTAGTTTTGCGAGGTTTTTTCACGGACAAATCTAACAAATAACTACATTTTTAATAAAGAATTGTACAATTAATACATGTGATGTTAACATTGAATTTTTTTATTTTTAAAAATAAATTAATCAAAACAGTTATATGTAATACAGTAATCTGTTTGTAAAACATTTACATTTGACAGTTTAGCAATTTAGCAGATGCTCTTATCCAGAGCGATTTACAGTTTTAATAATTTTCCTTGCATACAACTTCCTGTTTGCTCTTCCAACTCAGTAGCTTCCTCTTAGAAGGTAAACATGCATGTGACCAATGATAAACAAACATCTAAGTAGGTATTACTGCTAGAGGGGGGGCGGGGGGGGGGCAATCAACGCTAATCCTAAAGCCTCATTTCCTGCTCTTTAGGACACATTTCCCCGAGACAAACAGCGGCGTGTTAACAAAATAACAACCCTCCTTATTTAGTAGACAACCCGGGATAGATAATCACCCAGAACTGAGAGGATGTGGGTCTCTCTCTCTCTCTCTCTCTCCCCCCCATAGTATCAATTAACCCTCTGTGTCTTTCACCGGCCCCCATCTCCAGATCTGAGAGAAGAGAAAGAATGCTTGACTAGTGCTCGACCCGTCCGGTGGCACACACACACACACACACACACACACACACACACACACACACACACACACACACACACACACACACACACACACACACACACACACACACACACACACACACACACACACACACACACACACACGCACACACACACACACACACACACGCACACACACACACGAAAGGCATAGACAATCAACAAGGCCTTCTGAAGGCAAACAATGCTCCCTCTCCGCCACCGCGACCGAGCAGCCGACCAAACCACTGGCTACCATTAGAGCTCCAGCTCTGCCACAACCTCAGCTGGCTCAATGGGTCTGGATAGGTGCAGGATGCACATCGTACAGATCCTACAAAACACATTAGATTGTGTATTCTATTAATGAACTATTTCATTCTGTGACGCACACTGCAGCCTCTCAGGGGCAGTGGACAAACCGTGGGGGGGGGGGGGGGGGGGGGGGGCTTGATGCCTGTAGTTCCCCCAGTCTGCAGTACTCCTTATTAAAGCAAATACAGTGAGTAAACAGCCCTCTCATTGGCTAAACAGGCCTACAGACAGCCCTCTCATTGGCTAAGCAGGCCTATAGTTTGACTAAATGGGTCGCAGCAGGCTTCAGCACCATTGCTTATTGTCTACACAGAGAAAGAGAGAGAGAGAGATTCATGCGGGGGAAAAAACACAACCTGTGATCTTACGTAAAGCAACTCGTAATGACATGAAAATACACATGTGAAAACACGTGTCCACATGTGAAAACACGTGTCCACATGTGAAATCCTTGATCTTTTTATATCCAAGACTTTCTATCTAAGAACTACATCTCTTGGGGTTTTTTTGTTTTTCAACGGTCATAAAAGGCAGGTAGTTTCCCTCGCCGATGATTGATGCAACGTTAAAAGACAGTACATAGGGGGGGGGGGGGGGGGGGGGGGGTAACATTTGATTTGAGAGAGAGATCACAACGATGCACAGATTCAATGAGTTAGAGGGAGTCATAATGTCAGTCAGAGAACACACACATCATCCTACAGCATCCTTCAAGTAGAAACGGCTACACTTCTTTGCAGTGGAACACTACACACGTACCCAGAGAGAGAGAGAGAGATACAGGGAGACAGAGAGAGACAGAGATACAGGGAGACAGAGAGTTAAAGAGAGACAGAGAGAGAGAGACAGAGAGACAGAGAGAGAGAGAGACAGAGAGAGACAGAGAGAGAGAGAGAGAGAGAGAGAGACAGAGAGAGAGAGAGAGAGACAGAGAGAGAGACAGAGAGAGAGAGACAGAGAGAGGTAGAGAGACAGAGACAGAGGGACTACTACTACTGGGTTGTATGAATATATAGAATAAAATAATACTGTATTGATCCATACAAGATGGACGTGTCTCTTCTGTATAGTGTAAAGCAGCACTGTGTATTATACTACAGTATAGTATAGAACAGTATATTATAGCATATATAGTATAGTATATTGTGTATATTATAGTATAGTATAGAGCAGTATAGTATAGTATATATAGTATAGTATACCGTGTATATTATAGTATAGTATAGAACAATATATTATAGTATATATATTATAGTATATTGTGTATATGATAGTATAGTATAGAACAGTATATTATAGTATATATAGTATAGTATATTGTGCATATTATAGTATAGTATAGAACAGTATATTATAGTATATTTAGCATAGTATATTGTAATATATTATAGTATAGTATTGTATAGAAAAGCACATTATATTACAGTATTGTATAGAACAGTATATGATAGTATACCATAGTATATTATAATATAGTATTTTATATAACAGTATATTACATTTTAGTATAGTTTAGAACAGTATATTCTAGTATATTTAGGATACTATATTGTAATATATTATAGTATAGCATTGTATAGAAAAGCATATGATAGTATTTTATAGAACAGTATATGATAGTATTTTATATAACAGTATATTACATTATAGTATAGTATATTGTGGTATATTATAGTATAACAGAAAACAGGACGACCGGGCCCCTGTGTTAAACTATAAGAGGTGGTTGTTTGTGGTGGTGGGGTTAGCTGTTGTCTTGTGAGACACACGCCGTCCGTCTCCCGTTTAGAGCATTCCTGACCAGGCAGTGGCAAGAGCAGATGTCATTAGATGTCAACTGCTCTAACTGGGCTGCTGTTGTTTATCCGACCAGTGGAGAAGAGACTCCTGCAGGGGCTGGTATGTTTCGTTTTGCAGCATCGAAAAATGTCAACTGGGAGCCGAGTAATGAGCACGCAAGAGGATATCCTATCATACATACTCGAACATTTAGGAAGCAGATTTATTTCAAATGTTTCTGCAATTGTGATTTATATATTTATTGTATTCAGATCGAGGTGTTTGTTTTTAGTCATTTTAAAAAGAAGGATTTGATGTGAATTTAATTGCTGAGCTAAAATAAAAATAAAACAAGTAAAGTTGATTTAGGCATGATTTAAAAAATAAGAACTAGACAACAGTTATTGGATATATTTAGGAATATTAATGTGTGATCAAGTCAGTGTTGGAAAATAACATGGATGTTTTTCATATAAGTAAATCATCTACTTATTTGTCAAGAGTATATCATTAAGTCCTAAGAGTATTTAATTCTTGAACATTCAGTTTATGCATTATCATAAATGTTTTCACTTATATTACTAGCATATTAACATTGTTGCATTAGAAAATGTGTTGCAATATATATTTATATTAAATATAAAGCTCCATAACTGTTTATCTTCTTAATGTCATCACTGAGTTACAGCTATTTCAGATGACCACATTATGACAGTTTCGTATGACATTATATTATCTTTATTATATTATCTATATTATTATATTATATTATTATATTATCACTACGCGCTAAAACAAAAAGCATTGCCTTTGAAATAAATACAATAACGCTCAAGTCAATTTTGACATTTTGAGCAGTGGATTAATACATAGCCATAATGTACGTGTGTTATTTAGCGGGTCTAAATATTAACACGGCTGTTTTCAATGAGATGCATCAAAAACAAAGTGTTAAAACCATTTATTCGCATGATAACAACTCGTGCCCAATATATCTATATTTAAATATTTACTCAATTCTATTGACGCCTCTAATTCATTAAATCCTCACAGTTTACAATATAGACGGCTGTAAGTAATCCCAAGTTAGGAGAAGAGAAGAGTACCTTTTAAAAGAACATGTTCATGTAGCAAGGCAGTGGCAGGCAGGCATCAGACTAACCAGATCAACAGTGAAACAGCAGAGAATATAACACTGCTTGTAGAACACAAAGTCATACTCACCCCAATATTGGTGGAACCCTTGTACTTTTCCTGGGAACCCTTCCTTTAAGTTTCTTTATAATATTCTACAGCCAAGTCTGTCCAGTCCAGTCCAGAACAACAAGAAGAAATGTTAGCAAAATTAAGTTCTTAAAAAAGAGTTGGTAGAACCTGTAACGCAACAAATTACCGGCTACAAGACAACTTTTTCTTTTTCATTTTAAGTGTTAGAACTCATGGAGCCCCGATACACACACTAACTGGTATCTCAAGAGACCGAGTCAGAGTGAGAACGACAGTTGTCTGATTACTGCTTCAGGCAGTGACTACAGAGTGTCTGACGAAGAGGGGGGAAAGAAGGAGGGAGAGAGAGAGAGAGAGAGAGGGAGGGAGGAGGGAGGGAAAGCATTGAGAGGAGGGAGGAGGTGGAGGGAGGGTAGGGAAGGAGAGAGAGAGAGAGAGGTTGCTGTTTGAGCTGTTTGAAAGAGCAGATAGTTGCGGTAAGCCAGTAAGGTAGTAAGTCAGTAAGGCAATAAGGTAGTAAGGTGGTAAGGCAGTAAGTTGGTAAGGCAGTAAGGCAGTAAGTCAGTAAGGCAGTAAGGTAGTAAGGCAGTAAGGTAGTAAGGCAGTAAGGCAGTAAGATAGTAAGGCAGTAAGGCAGTAAGGTAGTAAGGCAGTAAGGCAGTAAGGCAGTAAGGTAGTAAGGCAGTAAGGCAGTAAGGCAGTAAGGTAGTAAGGTAGTAAGGCGGTAAGGTGGTAAGGTAGTAAAGTAGTAAGGCAGTAAGGCAGTAAGGTAGTAAGGCAGTAAGGTAGTAAGGTAGTAAGGTAGTAAGGCAGTAAGGTAGTAAGGCAGTAAGGTAGTAAGGCAGTAAGTTGGTAAGACAGTAAGGCAGTAAGTCAGTAAGGCAGTAAGGTAGTAAGGTAGTAAGGCAGTAAGGCAATAAGTCAGTGAGGCAGTAAGGCAGTAAGGCAGTAAGGTAGTAAGGTAGTAAGGCAGTAAGACAGTAAGGCATTGAGGCAGTAAGGTAGTAAGACAGTAAGGCAGTAAGGTAGTAAGGCAGTAAGGCAGTAAGGCAGTAAGGTAGTAAGGCAGTAAGGCAGTAAGGTAGTAAGGCAGTAAGGTAGTAAGGCAGTAAGGTAGTAAGGTAGTAAGGTGGTAAGGTAATAAGGTAGTAAGGCAGTAAGGCAGTAAGGCGGTAAGGCAGTAAGGTAGTAAGGTAGTAAGGCAGTAAGGTAGTAAGGTAGTAAGGCAGTAAGGTAGTAAGTTGGTAAGGTGGTAAGGCAGTAAGTTGGTAAGGTGGTAAGGCAGTAAGTTGGTAAGGTGGTAAGGCAGTAAGTTGGTAAGGTGGTAAGGCAGTAAGTCAGTAAGGTGGTAAGGCAGTGAGGTAGTAAGGTAGTAAGGCAGTAAGTCAGTAAGGCAGTAAGGCAGTTAGTCAGCAAGGCAGTAAGGCAGTAAGTCAGTAAGGCAGTAAATCAGTAAGGTAGTAAGGCAGTAAATCAGGAAGGTAGTAAGGCAGTAAGTTGGTAAGGTGGTAAGTCAGTAAGGCAGTAAGTCAGTAAGGCAGTAAGTTGGTAAGGCAGTAAGTTGGTAAGGCAGTAAGTTGGTAAGGCAGTAAGTCAGTAAGGCAATAAGTCAGAAAGGCAGTAAATCAGTAAGTTGGTAAGGCAGTAAGTTGGTAAGGTGGTAAGTCAGTAAGGCAGTAAGTCAGTAAGGCAGTAAGTTGGTAAGGCAGTAAGTCAGTAAGGCAATAAGTCAGAAAGGCAGTAAATCAGTAAGGTAGTAAGGCAGTAAGTTGGTAAGGTGGTAAGGCAGTAAGTTGGTAAGGTGGTAAGTCAGTAAGGCAGTAAGTCAGTAAGGCAGTAAGTTGGTAAGGTAGTAAGGCAGTAAGTTGGTAAGGTGGTAAGGCAGGAAGTTGGTAAGGTGGTAAGGCAGTAAGTTGGTAAGGTGGTAAGGTAGTAAGTTGGTAAGGTGGTAAGGTAGTAAGGCAGTACGTTGGTAAGTTGGTAAGGTAGTAAGGCAGTAAGTCAGTAAGGTAGTAAGGCAGTTAGTCAGTAAGGTAGTAAGGCAGTAAGTCAGTAAGGCAGTAAGACAGTAAGTCAGTAAGGTAGTAAGGCAGTAAGGTAGTAAGGCAGTAAGTTAGTAAGGCAGTAAGTCAGTAAGGCAGTAAGGCTTTAAGGCAGTAAGTTAGTAAGGCAGTAAGTTGGTAAGGCAGTAAGTTAGTAAGGCAGTAAGTTGGTAAGGCAGTAAGTTGGTAAGGCAGTAAGTTAGTAAGGCAGCAAGTTAGTAAGGCAGTAAGTTAGTAAGGCAGTAAGGCAGTAAGTCAGTAAGGCAGTAAGGCAGTAAGTCAGTAAGGCAGTAAGGCAGTAAGGTGGTAAATCAGTAAGGTAGTGAGGCAGTAAGGCAGTAAGGCAGTAAGGTAGTAAGTCAGTAAGGTAGTAAGGCAGTAAGGTAGTAAGGCAGTAAGGCAGTAAGGTAGTAAGGCAGTAAGGTAGTAAGGCAGTAAGGTAGTAAGGCAGTAAGGCAGTAAGGCAGTAAGGTAGTAAGGTAGTAAGTTGGTAAGGCAGTAAGGTAGTAAGTTGGTAAGGCAGTAAGTTGGTAAGGTGGTAAGGCAGTAAGTTGGTAAGGTGGTAAGGCAGTAAGTCAGTTAGTCAGTAAGGTAGTAAGTCAGTAAGGCAGTAAGTCAGCAAGGCAGTAAGTCAGTAAGGCAGTAAGTCAGTTAGTCAGTAAGTCAGTAAGTCAGCAAGGCAGTAAGTCAGAAAGGCAGTAAGTCAGTAAGATAGTAAGTCAGCAAGGCAGTAAGTCAGTTAGTCAGTAAATTAGTAAGGTAGTAAGGTAGTAAGTCAGTAAGGCAGTAAGTCAGTTAGTCAGTAAGGTAGTAAGTCAGTAAGGCAGTAAGTCAGCAAGGCAGTAAGTCAGTAAGGCAGTAAGTCAGTTAGTCAGTAAGTCAGTAAGTCAGCAAGGCAGTAAGTCAGAAAGGCAGTAAGTCAGTAAGATAGTAAGTCAGCAAGGCAGTAAGTCAGTAAGGCAGTAAGTTGGTAAGATAGTAAGTCAGCAAGGCAGTAAGTCAGTAAGGCAATAAGTCAGAAAGGCAGTAAATCAGTAAGGTAGTAAGGCAGTAAGTTGGTAAGGTGGTAAGGCAGTAAGTTGGTAAGGTGGTAAGTCAGTAAGGCAGTAAGTCAGTAAGGCAGTAAGTTGGTAAGGTAGTAAGGTAGTAAGTTGGTAAGGTGGTAAGGCAGTAAGTTGGTAAGGTGGTAAGGCAGTAAGTTGGTAAGGTGGTAAGGTAGTAAGTTGGTAAGGTGGTAAGGTAGTAAGGCAGTAAGTCAGTAAGGTAGTAAGGCAGTTAGTCAGTAAGGTAGTAAGACAGTAATGCAGTAAGGCAGTAAGTTAGTACGGCAGTAAGTTAGTAAGGTAGTAAGGTAGTAAGACAGTAAGGCAGTAAGGTAGTAAAGCAGTAAGTCAGTAAGGCAGTAAGGCAGTAAGTTAGTAAGGCAGTAAGGCAGTAAGTTAGTACGGCAGTAAGGCTTTAAGGCAGTAAGGCAGTAAGTTAGTAAGGCAGTAAGTTGGTAAGGCAGTAAGTTAGTTAGGCAGTAAGTTGGTAAGGCAGTAAGTTAGTAAGGCAGTAAGTTAGTAAGGCAGTAAGTTAGTAAGGCAGTAAGTCAGTAAGGCGGTAAGTTACTACGGCAGTAAGGCTTTAAGGCAGTAAGGTAGTAAGGTAGTAAGGCAGTAAGGCAGTAAGTCAGTAAGGTAATAAGTTAGTAAGGCAGTAAGGTGGTAAGGTAGTAAGGCTTTAAGGAAGTAAGTTAGTAAGGCAGTAAGACAGTAAGTCAGTAAGGTGGTAAGGTAGTAAGTTAGTAAGGCAGTAAGACAGTAAGTCAGTAAGGTGGTAAGGCAGTGAGGCAGTAAGGCAGTAAGTTAGTAAGACAGTAAGTCAGTAAGGTGGTAAGGCAGTGAGGCAGTAAGGTAGTAAGGCAGTAAGACAGTAAGTCAGTAAAGTCAGTAAGGCAGTAAGGTGGTAAGGTAGTAAGTTAGTAAGGCGGTAAGGTAGTAAAGCAGTAAAGCAGTAAGGCAGTAAGGTAGTAAGGTAGTAAGGCAGTAAGGCAGTAAGGTAGTAAGGTAGTAAGGTTGTAAGGTAGTAAGTTAGTAAGGTAGTAAGGTGGTAAGGCAGTAAGGTAATAAGGTAGTAAGTTAGTAAGGTAGTAAGGTGGTAAGGTAATAAGGTGGTAAGGCAGTAAGGCAGTGAGGCAGTAAGGTAGTAAGGTAGTAAGGTAGTAAGGTTGTAAGGTAGTAAGTTAGTAAGGTAGTAAGGTGGTAAGGCAGTAAGGTAATAAAGCAGTAAGTTAGTAAGGTAGTAAGGTAGTAAGGCATTAAGGTAGTGAGACAGTAAGGCAGTAAGGTAGTAAGGCAGTAAGATAGTAAGGCAGTAAGGTAGTAAGGCAGTAAGGTAGTAAGGTAGTAAGGTGGTAAGGCAGTGAGGCAGTAAGGTAGTAAGGCAGTAAGTTAGTAAGGCAGTAAGACAGTAAGTCAGTAAGGTGGTAAGGCAGTGAGGCAGTAAGGTAGTAAGACAGTAAGACAGTAAGGCAGTAAGGCAGTAAGACAGTAAGGCAGTAAGGTAGTAAGGTAGTAAGGCAGTAAGGTAGTAAGGCAGTAAGACAGTAAGTCAGTAAGGTAGTAAGGTAGTGAGGTAGTAAGGTAGTAAGACAGTAAGGTAGTAAGGCAGTAAGGCAGTAAGTCAGTAAGGTAGTAAGGTAGTGAGACAGTAAGGCAGTAAGGCAGTAAGACAGGAAGGTAGTGAGACAGTAAGGCAGTAAGGTGGTAAGGCAGTGAGGCAGTAAGGTGGTAAGGCAGTAAGGTAGTAAGGTAGTAAGGTAGTAAGGTAGTAAGGCAGTAAGGTAGTAAGTTAGTAAGGTAGTAAGACAGTAAGTCAGTAAGGTAGTAAGGTAGTAAGGTAGTAAGACAGTAAGTTAGTAAGGTAGTAAGTTAGTAAGGCAGTAAGGCAGTAAGGTGGTAAGGCAGTAAGTTAGTAAGGTAATAAGGCAGTAAGGCATTGAGGCAGTAAGGTAGTAAGACAGTAAGGCAGTAAGGTAGTAAGGTAGTAAGACAGTAAGGCAGTAAGACAGTAAGTTAGTAAGGCAGTAAGACAGTAAGTCAGTAAGTCAGTAAGGTGGTAAGGCAGTAAGGTAGTAAGGTAGTAAGGTAGTAAGGTAGTAAGGCAGTAAGGTAGTAAGTTAGTAAGGTAGTAAGACAGTAAGTCAGTAAGGTAGTAAGGTAGTAAGGTAGTAAGACAGTAAGTTAGTAAGGTAGTAAGTTAGTAAGGTAGTAAGGCAGTAAGGTGGTAAGGCAGTAAGTTAGTAAGGTAATAAGGCAGTAAGGCATTGAGGCAGTAAGGTAGTAAGACAGTAAGGCAGTAAGTTAGTAAGGTAGTAAGACAGTAAGTTAGTAAGGCAGTAAGGTGGTAAGGCAGTACGGCAGTAAGTCTCACAGGAAGAAATATGAGTCTGGACAGAGGAAGCACGAGGGAGCGGTGCCTCACACAGATGTCATTCACACACCCAGTCCTATACAGCTTTAAACAATACACCCACAGGACCCCCTCTCTCTCCAGATCCTATCAGTGATCCTGAGACAATGACTACGTCTCAACTGGCACCCTATGCCATAGGGCTCTGCTCAAAAGTAGTGTAAAATGTAGGGAATAGGGTGCCATTTGGGAGGTAGTAAATGAGGAGGAGGGCAGATCCCTCCACCAAGCCCTCGGCTCTTCTCTGGATCTCCAGGCTCAGAGAACATCCCACTAGGTTACACCCCCAGGGGCTTTATCCTTCTCCCTCTTTCCCATTGTTTTCTTTCTCTTCCTCCTCCGTCTCTCTCTGCACTACACCCTGCTCTCTCTCTCTCTCTCTCTCTCTCTCTCTCTCTCTCTCTCTCTCTCTCTCTCTCTCTCTCTCTCTCTGTCTCTCTCTCTCTCTCTGTCTCTCTCTCTCTCTCTCTGTCTCTCTCTCTCTCTCTCTCTCTGTCTCTCTCTCTCTCTCTCTCTGTCTCTCTCTCTCTCTCTCTGTCTCTCTCTCTCTCTCTCTCTCTGTCTCTCTCAAATTCAAATTCAAATTCAAGCTGCTTTATTGGCATGAAAAACATTGTGTCAATATTGCCAAAGCAACAATGTATACAATATACATTGTAATACAATTAAAACAATGACAAATAATAATAATATAGAATGGCAGTAAATAATAATACAAAATTAAATATAAAAATAGTAACAATAAAATGGTAACAGTCAATAGTCGAATGTAATGTATGGTGTAATGCACCACTACCACCACCACCATCATTAAACTGCTATCATTACCAATACCACCCATACCATTACTATTTGGAATGATCTCTCTCTCTCTCTCTCTCTCTCTCTCTCTCTCTCTCTCTCTCTCTCTCTGTCTCTCTCTGTCTCTCTCTCTCTCTCTCCCTCTCTCTCTCTCTCTCTCTGTCTCTCTCTCTCCCTCTCTCTCTCTCTCTCTCTCTCTCTCTCTATGTCTCTCTCTCTCTCTCTCTGTCTCTCTCTCTCTCTCTCTCTCTCTCTCTCATTTAGGGGTTTATTGGCATGGAAACATATGTTTACATTGCCAAAGCAAGTGAAATGGATAAAATTAAATGAATAAACAAATGAATTTCCATAATAACAGAGAAATTTTTAATGATGTCTACATAGAGTGTTGTATTAATGTGCAAATAGTTAAAGTACAAAAGGGAAAATAAATAAACATAAATATAGGTTGTATTTACAATGGTGTTTGTTCTTCACTGGTTGCCCTTTTCTTGTGGCAACAGGTCACAAATCTTGCTGCTGTGATGGCACACTGTGGTATTTCACCTAATAGATATGGGGCAATCAAAATTGGATTTGTTTTTCGAATTCTTTGTGGGTCTGTGTAATCTGAGGGAAATATGTGTCTCTAATATGTTCATACATTGGGCAGGAGGTTAGGAAGTGCAGCTCAGTTTCCACCTCATTTTGATGGCAGTGAGCACATAGCCTGTCTTCTCTTGAGAGCCATGTCTGCCTACGGCGGTCTTTCTCAATAGCAAGGCTATGCTCACTGAGTCTGTACATAGTCAAAGCTTTCCTTAAGTTTGGGTCAGTCACAGTGGTCAGGTATTCTGCCACTGTGTACTCTCTGTTAATGGCCAAATAGCATTCTAGTTTGCTCTGTTTTTTTGTTAATTCTTTCCAATGTGTCAAGTAATTATCTTTTTGTTTTCTCATGATTTGGTTGGGTCTAATTGTGCTGCTGTCCTGGGGCTCTGTGGGGTTTGTTTGTGTTTGTGAACAGAGCCCCAGGACCAGCTTTCTTAGGGGACTCTTCTCCAGGTTCATCTCTCTGTAGGTGATGGCTTTGTTATGGAAGGTTTAGGAATTGCTTCCTTTTAGGTGGTTGTAGAATTTAACGGCTCTTTTCTGGATTTTGATAATTAGCGGGTATCGGCCTAATTCTGCTCTGCATGCATTATTTGGTGTTTTACGTTGTACACAGAGGATATTTTTGCAGAATTCTGCACGCAAAGTCTTAAATTGGTGTTTTTCCTATTGTGTAAATTCTTGGTTGGTGAGCGGACCCCACACCTCACAACCATAAATGGTAATGGGTTCTATAACTGATTCAAGTATTTTTAGGCAGATCGTAATTGGTATGTCAAATTTTATGTTCCTTTTGATGGCATAGAAGGCCCTTCTATGTCTCTCAGATCGTTCACAGCTTTGTGGAAGTTACCCGTGGTGTTGATGTTTAGGCAGAGGTAGGTTTAGTTTCTAGGGCAACAGTGTCTAGATGGAATTGTATTTGTGGTCCTGGCAACTGGACCTTTTTTGGAACACCATTATTTTTGTCTTACTGAGGTTCACTGTCAGAGCCCAGGTCTGACAGAATCTGTGCAGAAGATCTAGGTGCTGCTGTAGTCCCTCCTTGGTTGGGGACAGAAGCCCCAGATCATCAGCAAACAGTAGACATTTGACTTCAGATTCTAGTAGGGTGAGGCCGGGTGCTGCAGACTGTTCTAGTGCCCTCGCCAATTCGTTGATATATATGTTGAAGAAGGTGGGGTTTAAGCTGCATCCCTGTCTCACCCCACGACCCTGTGTGGTGAAATGTGTGTGTTTTTTGCCAACTTTAACCGCAGACCTGTTGTTTGTGCATGGATTTTATAATTTTAGATGTTTTTCCCACAACACCGCTTTCCATAAATTTTTATAGCAGACCCTCATGCCAAATTGAGTCAAAGGCTTTTTTGAAGTCAACAAAGCATTGGTTTGTTTGTTTGTCAATTAGAGTGTGCATGATGAACACAGCACAACCCCAACCACCACACGACAACAGACCTCTCTCTCTCTCTCTCTTCTCTTCTCTGTCCTCTCTTCTCTGTCCTCTCTTCTCTGTCCTCTCTTCTCTGTCCTCTCTTCTCTGTCCTCTCTTCTCTGTCCTCTCTTCTCCGTCCTCTCTTCTCTGTCCTCTCTTCTCTGTCTTCTCTGTCATCTCTCCTCTCTTCTCTGTCATCTATCCTCTGTCCTCTCTTCTCTCTCTTCTCTGTCCTCTCCTCTCTGTCCTCTCTTCTCTCTCCTCTCCTCTCTGTCCTCTCTCTCTCTGACTCTCTTCTCCAGGCTGGATTGCTATTTTCTATCTGGCACAGAAGGACGTTACTGTAAGCAGTTAAACAGGACTGAACTGAAAGTCATTAGGTAGGTAATGTGATGTGAAGGTTGTGGAGGTTAGGGGGTTTACCAGCTCCACTAACCCCAACTAGACTCCCCTCGGCTGGGCTGTGTCTGTCTGTATGTCCCCTTCCCTCAGCAGCCTAGTGGAAGTCCTCCATCAACACATAGACACCACGGCAGGGCTGTGTGTGTGTGTGTGTGTGTGTGTGTGTGTGTGTGTGTGTGTGTGTGTGTGTGTGTGTGTGTGTGTGTGTGTGTGTGTGTGTGTGTGTGTGTGTGTGTGTGTGAATGTGTGTATGTGACAGTGTGTGTGTAGGAGAGCTAGGTAATGACTGCCTTCTGTCTGCTCTAGGTTATGGTCGACATGGGTCGACATGGTTATACACCCCGGCCAAACCCAGCGTAGGGTAGGCCGGCATTGTAAATAAGAATTTGTTCTTAACTGACCTGCTAGTTAAATAAAGGTTAAATGTAAAAAAAAAAAAAATATACATGGTTATACATGGTTACAGATGGTCAACATGGTTATACATAGTCGACATGGTTATAAATGGTTATACATGGTTATACATGGTTATACACAGTTATACATGGTTATACAGAGTTATACATAGTCGACATGGTTATAAATGGTTATACAGGGTTATACATGGTCATACATAGTCGACATGGTTATAAATGGTTATACACGGTTATACAGGGTTATGTAATTTTTTTCTTTTTTGTTATTGTTACCTTTATTTAACTAGGCAAGTCAGTTAAGAACACATTCTTATTTACAATGACGGCCTACTGGGGAACGGTGGGTTAACTGACGTGTTCAGGGGCAGAACAACAAATTTTTACCTTGTCAGCTCAGGGATTCTATCTTGCAACCTTACGGTTAACTTGTCCAACGCTCTAACCACCTGCCTCACGAGGAGCCTGCCTGTTACGCGAATGCAGTAAGAAGCCAAGGTAAGTTGCTAGCTAGCATTAAACTTATCTTATAAAAAACAATCAATCAATCAATCATAATCACTAGTTATAACTACACATGGTTGATGATATTACTAGTTTATCTAGCCTGTCCTGCGTTGCAGATGCGGTGCGCATTCGCGAAAAAGGACTGTTGTTGCTCCAATGTACCTAACCATAAACATCAATACCTTTCTTAAAATCAATACACAGAAGTATATATTTTTAAACCTGCATATTTATCTATTAGAAATCCAGGTTAGCAGGCAATATTAACCAGGTGAAATTGTGTCACTTCTCTTGCGTTCATTGCACGCAGAGTCAGGGTATATGCAACAGTTTGGGCCGCCTGGCTCGTTACGAACTAATTTGCCAGAATTTTACGAAATTATGACATAACATTGAAGGTTGTGCAATGTAACAGGAATATTTAGACTTATGGATGCCACCCGTTAGATAAAATACGGAACGGCTCCGTATTTCACTGTAGGAATAAATGTTTCGCTTTTATCGTTGAAGGAATGAGCGTTACACCGAGGCCTGTACTCTGGAGCGGGATCGATTTGGAGGTGGAGGGTCCGTCATGGTCTGGGGCGGTGTGTCACAGCATCATCGGACTGAGCTTGCCATTGCAGGCAATCTCAACGCTGTGCGTTACAGGGAAGACATCCTCCTCCGTCATGTGGTACCCTTCCTGCAGGCTCATCCTGACATGACCCTTCAGCATGACAATGCCACCAGCCATACTGCTCGTTCTGTGAGTGATTTCCTGCAAGACAGGAATGTCAGTGTTCTGCCATGGCCAGCGAAGAGCCCGGATCTCAATCCCATTGAACCCGTCTGGGACCTGTTGGATCGGAGGGTGAGGGCTAGAGCTATTCCCCACAGAAATGTCCGGGAACTTGCAGGTGCCTTGGTGGAAGAGTGGGGTAACATCTCACAGGAAGAACTGCTACAGTCCCTGAGGAAGAGATGCACTGCAGTACTTAATGCAGCTGGTGGCCACACCAGATACTGACTGTTATTTTTGATTTTGATCCCCCCTTTGTTCAGGGACACATTATTCAATTTCTGTTAGTCACATGTCTGTGGAACTTGTTCAGTTTATGTCTCAGTTGTTGAATCTTGTTATGTTCATTCAAATATTTACACATGTTAAGTTTGCTGAAAATAAACGCTGTTGACAGTGAGAGGACGTTTCTTTTTTTTGCTGAGTTTAAATGGTTATACATGGTTATACATGGTTATACAGGGTTGTACATGGTTATACATGGTTATACATGGTTATACATGGTTATACATGGTTATACAGGGTTATACATGGTTATACAGGGTTATACAGGGTTATACATGGTTATACATGGTTATACATGGTTATACAGGGTTATACAGGGTTATACATGGTTATACATGGTTATACATGGTTATACATGGTTATACATGGTTATACATGGTTATACAGGGTTATACAGGGTTATACAGGGTTATACATGGTTATACATGGTTATACATGGTTATACATGGTTATACATGGTTATACATGGTTATACAGGGTTATACAGGGTTATACAGGGTTATACATGGTTATACATGGTTATACATGGTTATACAGGGTTATACAGGGTTATACATGGTTATACATGGTTATACATGGTTATACATGGTTATACATGGTTATACATGGTTATACAGGGTTATACATGGTTATACATGGTTATACAGGGTTATACATGGTTATACATGGTTATACATGGTTATACAGGGTTATACATGGTTATACATGGTTATACATGGTTATACATGGTTATACATGGTTATACATGGTTATACATGGTTATACATGGTTATACAGGGTTATACATGGTTATACATGGTTATACAGGGTTATACATGGTTATACATGGTTATACAGGGTTATACATGGTTATACATGGTTATACATGGTTATACAGGGTTATACATGGTTATACATGGTTATACATGGTTATACATGGTTATACATGGTTATACATGGTTATACATGGTTATACAGGGTTATACATGGTTATACATGGTTATACAGGGTTATACAGGGTTATACAGGGTTATACATGGTTGCACATGGTTATACATGGTTATACATGGTTATACATGGTTATACATGGTTATACAGGGTTATACATGGTTGTACATGGTTATTTTTTATTTTAACCTTTATTTAACTAGGCAAGTCAGTTAAGAACAAATTCTTATTTACCATGACGGCCTGCCCCGGCCAAACCCTCCCCTAACCCGGCCAAACCCTCTCCTACCCCGGCCAAACCCTCCCCTAACCCGGCCAAACCCTCCCCTAACCCGGCCAAACCCTCCCCTAACCCGGCCAAACACTCCCCTAACCCGGCCAAACACTCCCCTAACCCGGCCAAACACTCCCCTAACCCGGGAAAACACTCCCCTAACCCGGCCAAACACTCCCCTAACCCGGGAAAACACTCCCCTAACCCGGCCAAACACTCCCCTAACCCGGCCAAACACTCCCCTAACCCGGGAAAACACTCCCCTAACCCGGCCAAACCCTCCCCTAACCCGGCCAAACACTCCCCTAACCCGGCCAAACCCTCCCCTAACCTGGCCAAACCCTCCCCTAACCCGGCCAAACACTCCCCTAACCCGGCCAAACACTCCCCTAACCCGGCCAAACCCTCCCCTAAACCGGACGAAGCTGTGCCAATTGTGCGCCACCCTATGGGATACAAGGTTATACACGGTACCACACGGTTCTCCGCGGCTATATAGGGTTCTACACGGTTCTACAAGGCAGATGGACCAAGAGAAGAGAGGCTGATGGATATAGAACTAGACCCACGCTGCACTGTTCAGTACAGTTCCTGATCTAGGCTACATCTACTGTGATGGTCCCAGATCGCACCCTATTCCCTAAATAGTGCCCTACTTTTAACCAGCTCATTCCCTCTATAGTGTATGTCTTTCGATCAAAGCCCATTGGACCCTGGTCAAAAGTAGTGCATTATATGTAGGGAATAGGGTGCCATTTTAGAGATGCAGCCAATAAGAACACTGTCTGTCTTTCTAAACCCGGTAATGCCTACAGGTAAAACGCACAGTCTCACGTTTCAACATCAGAACATGAAATATATTGAATTTTGAAGAGGTTCTTGATAACTCAATAGACATTATAATAAATGCTTGGGGATTCTCATGTAACTATTTCTAATAGCTGAAGGGTTAGTTACATTGAGTTATTGTATTTACTCTCTGTCTCTGTCTCTGTGTCTCTGTGTCTCTCTCTCCCCCCCCCCCCTCTCTCTCTCTCTCTCTCTCTCTCTCTCTCTCTACCTCTCCCCCTCTCTCTCTCTCTTCTCAGTGAACAAGCAACTGTATAAAATTATCTTGTACTGTCTTTGTGCAGCTGATTTCATTTCTAATTGCACTACCCAGGGTTGTTAATTGTCCTTGAGACTAAACTAATATTTTTCCGTGCTGTGCCGATGCCCATCAAGCCTTCTGCATGGCATGGCGACATTACAGTACAGTGCTTTCGTCTCAAATGGCACACTATTCCCTATATAGTGCACTACCTTGGGGCCCTACGTTTGGAATGAACCCTCCCATCCAGCTAGTTTTACTAGACATCTTTTGGGGAGGTTTAATGTTTACATGTGCCACATATAAAAGTTTAGACGTTTTCAAATATGGGAATATGTAACCTCTATGTAATGTTAAAGCTGTACACAGAGGTTAAGGTTGATGCAGGGTAGTCTGTTATGGATTAAGATATTTTGCTATTGTTTCAGATATGGTTTAAGATTCTAGCAACATTTTTTTATTTTTTTTTATTCTACATTCAATTAAGAATTCTAAAATGTCAGGTGCATGTAGCTACTAAAACAATCCGATCTAGAACTCAAAAGATAACACGATAACTAAAACGTGAAAATTCAAACAATAAACCAACCCAGACTAGGCCTGCATTCCAAATCGCACCCTATTCCCTAAATAGTGCACTACAATATACCAGAGCCCTGTGGGCACTATATAGGGGATAGGATGCTTTTTGGGAGACAACCCGGATCATTGGAGCATAGAGTCTGCTATGCAATGTGCTCATTATGAATTGCCAACTGGGAGCTTAGCAGAGATGGTCTGATACTGTCCCCATTCAGACTGACATCAGACCTAAAAAACATTACTGGCCAAAAAACTATATCAAGACAGAAATTTGAGAGGTGGTTTGAGATTAAATGTGACGCTGTTCATTATTGAGGATTATCTAGATGGAAATCCATATGCTTCTTGTGGGGCTGCAGGGAGGGAAGGAGGGATGGACGGAGGGAGGGAAGGAGGGATGGAGGGAAGGAGGGAAGGTGATAAGGAGGGATGGTGGGAAGGGGGAAGGAGGGATGGAGGGAAGGAGGGAAGATGATAAGGAGGGATGGTGGGAAGGAGGGAAGGAGGGAAGGAGGGAAGGATATCTGTAATTTAGAGTGAGGAGAGATCTGCAGTGTCCTATACTGCCAACAGGTTATATTCTCCACTACTATAAACACATCGACTATACTGCCAACAGGTTATATTCTCCACTACTATAAACACATCGACTATACTGCCAACAGGTTATATTCTCCACTACTATAAACACATCGACTATACTGCCAACAGGTTATATTCTCCACTACTATAAACACATCGACTATACTGCCAACATGTTATATTCTCCACTACTATAAACACATCGACTATACTGCCAACAGGTTATATTCTCCACTACTATAAACACATCGACTATACTGCCAACAGGTTATATTCTCCACTACTATAAACACATCGACTATACTGCCAACAGGTTATATTCTCCACTACTATAAACACATCGACTATACTGCCAACAGGTTATATTCTCCACTACTATAAACACATCGACTATACTGCCAACAGGTTATATTCTCCACTACTATAAACACATCGACTATACTGCCAACAGGTTATATTCTCCACTACTATAAACACATCGACTATACTGCCAACAGGTTATATTCTCCACTACTATAAACACATCGACTATACTGCCAACAGGTTATATTCTCCACTACTATAAACACATCGACTATACTGCCAACAGGTTATATTCTCCACTTCTATAAACACATCGACTATACTGCCAACAGGTTATATTCTCCACTACTATAAACACATCGACTATACTGCCAACAGGTTATATTCTCCACTACTATAAACACATCGACTATACTGCCAACAGGTTATATTCTCCACTACTATAAACACATCGACTATACTGCCAACAGGTTATATTCTATTCTCCACTACTATAAACACATCGACTATACTGCCAACAGGTTATATTCTCCACTACTATAAACACATCGACTATACTGCCAACAGGTTATATTCTCCACTACTATAAACACATCGACTATACTGCCAACAGGTTATATTCTCCACTACTATAAACACATCGACTATACTGCTAACAGGTTATATTCTCCAATACTATAAACACATCGACTATACTGCCAACAGGTTATATTCTCCACTACTATAAACACATCGACTATACTGCCAACAGGTTATATTCTCCACTACTATAAACACATCGACTATACTGCCAACAGGTTATATTCTCCAATACTATAAACACATCGACTATACTGCCAACAGGTTATATTCTCCACTACTATAAACACATCGACTATACTGCCAACAGGTTATATTCTCCACTACTATAAACACATCGACTATACTGCCAACAGGTTATATTCTATTCTCCACTACTATAAACACATCGACTATACTGCCAACAGGTTATATTCTCCACTACTATAAACACATTGACTATACTGCCAACAGGTTATATTCTCCACTACTATAAACACATGAACATCCACTACAAATCAGTGTGTCGCCCGCAAGGCCTGAATGGTCTGAAAGTGGTGCTTGTTGGATTTAAGAGATTCAATGGACTACGAAGGGGGAAAAGGCTACGGCTTCTATTGTCTTTGAGAATGTTTGGTTAAATCATACTAATCACATGAAGGAGCCCAGTTATTGAATGCTTGTTAAACTCTAAATGCTTATGGAAGTCTTCTTTTGCCTTTCTTCTGGCAGGTCATTGAGAACACGTTCTCTTTTACAATACGGATACTAAACTCCTATGCTTTTCTCTCACAGTGTAGACCATCTAGGTAACATCTAGGAGTTTACATAGCCTGACATAACAGTCAACAAACAGTGTTTCCACCAGCAGGCAAGGTGTGTGTGTGTGTGTGTGTGTGTGTGTGTGTGTGTGTATATGTGTGTGTGTGTGTGTGTGTGTGTGTGTGTGTGTGTGTGTCTGTGTGTGTGTGTGTGTGTGTGTGTGAGTGTGTGTGTGTGTGTGTTTCCAGCAGCAGACCTGGTGTGACAGAAGACCTAATGATACAGATGAAACGACATGGTAACACTGAGGCGACACCTCTTCTAATCGGTTCATATGCGTATGGCTGCATTATGTGTTTTGGTTCGAGCCAC
Organism: Salvelinus fontinalis; assembly: GCF_029448725.1. Lineage (NCBI taxonomy): Eukaryota > Metazoa > Chordata > Actinopteri > Salmoniformes > Salmonidae > Salvelinus > Salvelinus fontinalis. The sequence goes on from NC_074689.1 coordinate 36,640,198, forward strand.
TACTACTACTACTACTGTTTACACAATGTCACCCTCTGACAGGATCAGGTTCCTTATTTCCTGACACCAAGGGTGTCTCCCAAATAGCACCCTAGTCTCTATGTAGTGTACCGATTAGGACAAAAGCCTATAGGTACAGAGCCCAAGTCACTAAGTGACACACCCCCCCCCCGTTACAAAGAAGTGTTTGAAATCTGAACCCGGCATAAAACAAACAAAGATGATATATTTGTCTAGGCATTTACCTGGTGAAGTGATCCGTCTGAGAGTTGGACTGAGAGAGAGTTGAAATACAAAGTGTGTAAACCTCTTCACAACTTTCTGCGTTAGCTGCCTCCTCTGGTCTAACACACTGGGGACCTGGAGCTCAATGCTCATTTGTCTAGAAGGAGCAGCTGGTATTGAATATTCTGTTCTAGATGCCTTTCTTTCTTGTGTCCCTTCGTTCTCGTTGAATGTGGGCCTGGTTTCCTTTGACAAATAAGTGAGCGGCAGAGAATGCCCTTGGTAACTTCAGATAATTAGAGAGTGAAAGAAAGCAATTGGTGATGGTGAGGGGGAAAAAAAGAAAAAAATCACATTTTTCTACATTTGCCATTTTTGTTATTGAGGTTTCGTATGATTACTTTGTTAAAGCCAACAGCTTATTAACAAATAAGTTCTGTCTACTGTTCAACATATAACAATTACATAGGAGTACTAAACATATTGGGTGGCAGGTAGCCTAGTGGTTAGAGCGTTGGACTAATAACTGAAAGGTTGCAAGATCAAATCCCCGAGCTGACAAGGTACAAATCTGTCGTTCTGTCCATGAACAAGGCAGTTAACCCGCTGTTCCTAGGCCGTCATTGTAAATAAGAATATGTTCTTAACCGACTTGCCTAGTTAAATAAAGGTAAAACAAAACATGCATATTGAATGTTTCAAAACTATAAGTGTGTTTTCAAGTGTATTCAATATTCAAAACCTGAAAATATTTGCATTAATTTTGAATCAAAACTTCAGGCCCTACTAATCAACCAAAGCTTGTTTTGATGATCAAATAATGAAATAATAAAACCTAAATCATTTCAAAAGGAGAGAATCCAGCTCTCTATATCTCTTAGTGACAATCTGAGGGAGCAGAGCAGCCATGGTAGTCAAGAGAAAGCATTAACTAAGCCATCCATCTAAAACGTGACTTTTACAGTATTTCACTCTGAAGACAAATTCTTTGATAATGACAAGATGTCACCACTAGAAGCGATTCTGACAGCCCAGAGAGATAATATCCCAGTCCCCCGAGGTAAATTAGTAGAAAGTTCAAGTGCTTTCAAGTGGTGAATGAAAGTTAGAGCCAAGATAGAATTCCTCATAAACAAACACCAGGGGACGTATCCCAAATGGTACCCTATTCCCTACATAATGCACTACTTTAGACCAGGGCCCTATAGAACCCTATTCCCTACATAGTGCACTACTTTAGACCAGGGCCCTATAGAACCCTATTCCCTACATAGTGCACTACTTTAGACCAGGGCCCTATAGAACCCTATTCCCTACATAGTGCACTACTTTAGACCAGGGTCCTGAAGAGTAGTAAACATAAATACTGATGCATACCCCCGCATGAAAATCACACTGGACTGTTCCCTCTACAGACCCAATGGAACAAAGGCAATGGTTAAACTTAGTAGACATTACGTTCCTAGATGAATAATGCAGACCTGATTGTAGTGGCTATGTTGGTTTCAAACTAAACACAGAGGGAGAAAATGTTTCAAACTGAGCCAAAACACATTTTGTTCCTCTGAGGGAAGACACAACTTACAAACGTACACTACTAACTCTATAGACAGACCTTGGAGCAGAAAAGATTTAGCAAACAATATACTTAATAAAGTTCTGAAACCTTCCTTTACTTTTGGGTGTAACACTTAGTTTCTAATGTTGATATGTTACTAATGTTGATATGTTACCTAATGTTGATATGTTACTAATGTTGATATGTTACCTAATGTTGATATGTTACCTAATGTTGATATGTTACCTAATGTTGATATGTTACCTAATGTTGATATGTTACCTAATGTTGATGTGTTACCTAATGTTGATATGTTACCTAATGTTGATGTGTTACCTAATGTTGATATGTTACCAAATGTTGATGTGTTACCTAATGTTGATATGTTACCTAATGTTGATATGTTACCTAATGTTGATATGTTACCTAATGTTGATATGTTACCAAATGTTGATGTGTTACCTAATGTTGATATGTTACCTAATGTTGATATGTTACCTAATGTTGATATGTTACCAAATGTTGATGTGTTACCTAATGTTGATATGTTACCTAATGTTGATATGTTACCTAATGTTGATATGTTACCTAATGTTGATATGTTACCTAATGTTGATGTGTTACCTAATGTTGATATGTTACCTAATGTTGATATGTTACCTAATGTTGATGTGTTACCTAATGTTGATATGTTACCTAATGTTGATATGTTACCTAATGTTGATGTGTTACCTAATGTTGATGTGTTACCTAATGTTGATATGTTACCTAATGTTGATGTGTTACCTAATGTTGATGTGTTACCTAATGTTGATATGTTACCTAATGTTGATGTGTTACCTAATGTTGATGTGTTACCTAATGTTGATATGTTACCTAATGTTGATATGTTACCTAATGTTGATGTGTTACCTAATGTTGATATGTTACTAATGATGATACGTTACTAATGTTGATACGTTACTAATGTTGATGTGGAGGAAATGGTTCATCAGACAGGGGTTTTGTTAAAGGGAACACATTGTGGACATGAACACACACACACACCCCACCCCAGCCCAACACAGAACCTATGGTCTTTACGAGGTCTGAAACACAGCTGGGAAAGTCTATGAGGACCCTGGAATCATCCCACAGACACTTTACTGGTCTCCTCTGCTCCCCCCCCCCCCCCCCCCCCCCCCCCCCCCCCCCACAGACACTTTACTGGTCTCCCCTGCTCCCCCCCTCCCACAGACACTTTACTGGTCTCCTCTGCTCTCCCCCCCCCCCCCCCCACAGACACTTTACTGGTCTCCCCTGCTCCCCCCCTCCCACAGACACATTACTGGTCTCCCCTGCTCCCCCCCCCCCCCCCCCCACAGACACATTAATGGTCTCCCCTGCTCCCCCCCCCCCACAGACACATTACTGGTCTCCCCTGCCCCCCCACAGAAACATTACTGGTCTCACCTGCCCCCCCACAGAAACATTACTGGTCTCCCCTGCTCCCCCCCCCCCCCCCACAGACACATTACTGTTCTCCCCTGCTCTCCCCCCCCCCCACAGACACTTTACTGGTCTCCTCTGCTCTCCCCCCTCCCACAGACATATTAATGGTCTCCTCTGCTCTCCCCCCTCCCACAGACACATTACTGGTCTCCCCTGCTCTCCCCCCTCCCACAGACATATTAATGGTCTCCTCTGCTCTCCCCCCTCCCACAGACACATTACTGGTCTCCCCTGCTCTCCCCCCTCCCACAGACATATTAATGGTCTCCTCTGCTCTCCCCCCTCCCACAGACACATTACTGGTCTCCCCTGCTCTCCTCCCTCCCACAGACACATTAATGGTCTCCCCTGCTCTCCCCCCTCCCACAGACATATTAATGGTCTCCTCTGCTCTCCCCCCTCCCACAGACACATTACTGGTCTCCCCTGCTCTCCCCCCTCCCACAGACATATTAATGGTCTCCTCTGCTCTCCCCCCTCCCACAGACACATTACTGGTCTCCCCTGCTCTCCCCCCTCCCACAGACATATTAATGGTCTCCTCTGACCCAACAAAAGCCAAAGGAGCACACTTCAGAGACCTATTACTCAGAATGAAACAGAATGAGACATCACTACGGCCTTCATTGAGTATAACCCAGGTTATAATGAACAATGGGAACATACAGTGACGGTGTCCAAAATAGCCCCATATTCCCTAAAATGTGCACTACTTTAGACTAGAGTCAGTGGGATTAAAAATGGATGGAGAGAATAAATGGTTGGAGAGAATAAATGGTTGGAGAGAATAAATGGACGGAGAGAATAAATGGATGGAGAGAATAAATGGTTGGAGAGAATAAATGGATGGAGAGAATAAACGGATGGAGAGAATAAATGGTTGGAGAGAATAAATGGATGGAGAGAATAAATGGATGGAGAGAATAAACGGTTGGAGAGAATAAATGGATGGAGAGAATAAACGGTTGGAGATAATAAACGGTTGGAGAGAATAAACGGTTGGAGAGAATAAATGAGTGAAAGATGTTCAAGAAGTTAGGATGAAGCTGGATCTATATCCTCTTTCTTTCTTTCTCGTTGATTGGCTGCCGAATAATTTGCTAGCCCTGGTGTCCAGATTAGAACCTTTGTTGTTGACCTACTGTTGTTGACCTACTGTTGTTGTCCTACTGTTGTTGTTGACCTACTGTTGTTGTTGACCTACTGTTGTTGTTGACCTACTGTTGTTGTTGATCTAATGTTGTTGTTGACCTACTGTTGTTGTTGACCTACTGTTGTTGATGACCTACTGTTGTTGTTGACCTACTGTTGTTGTTGATCTACTGTTGTTGATGACCTACTGTTGTTGTTGACCTACTGTTGTTGTTGATCTAATGTTGTTGTTGACCTACTGTTGTTGATGACCTACTGTTGTTGATGACCTACTGTTGTTGTTGATCTACTGTTGTTGTTGATCTAATGTTGTTGTTGACCTACTGTTGTTGTTGATCTACTGTTGTTGTTGATCTACTGTTGTTGTTGATCTACTGTTGTTGTTGACCTACTGTTGTTGTTGATCTACTGTTGTTGTTGATCTACTGTTGTTGTTGATCTACTGTTGTTGTTGATCTACTGTTGTTGTTGACCTACTGTTGTTGTTGATCTACTGTTGTTGTTGATCTACTGTTGTTGTTGATCTACTGTTGTTGTTGACCTACTGTTGTTGTTGATCTAATGTTGTTGTTGCCCTACTGTTGTTGTTGACCTAGTCAAATGGTACCCTATTCCCTATGTAGTTTCTCTAGTCAAATGTCACCCTATTCCCTATGTAGTTTCTCTAGTCAAATGGTACCCTATTCCTTATGTAGTGTCTCTAGTCAAATGGTACCCTATTCCCTATGTAGTTTCTCTAGTCAAATGTCACCCTATTCCCTATGTAGTTTCTCTAGTCAAATGTCACCCTATTCCCTATGTAGTTTCTCTAGTCAAATAGCACCCTATCCCCTATGTAGTTTCTCTAGTCAAATGGCACCCTATTCCCTATGTAGTTTATCTAGTCAAATGACACCCTATCCCCTATGTAGCGTCTCTAGTCAGATGGCACCCTATCCCCTATGTAGCGTCTCTAGTCAAATGGCACCCTATTCCCTATGTAGTTTCTCTAGTCAAATGGCACCCTATTCCCTATGTAGTTTCTCTAGTCAAATGGTACCCTATTCCCAATGTAGTTTCTCTAGTCAATCAATTCAATCAATCAATTTTATTTTATATAGCCCTTCGTACATCAGATAATATCTCGAAGTGCTGTACAGAAACCCAGCCTAAAACCCCAAACAGCTAGAATGCAGGTGTAGAAGCACGGTGGCTAGGAAAAACTCCCTAGAAAGGCCAAAACCTAGGAAGAAACCTAGAGAGGAACCAGGCTATGAGGGGTGGCCAGTCCTCTTCTGGCTGTGCCGGGTGGAGATTATAACAGAACTATGCCAAGATGTTCAAAAATGTTCATAAGTGACAAGCATGGTCAAATAATAATCATGAATAATTTTCAGTTGGCTTTTCATAGCTGATCATTAAGAGTTGAAAAACAACAGGTCTGGGACAGGTGGCGGTTCCATAACCGCAGGCAGAACAGCTGAAACTGGAATAGCAGCAAGGCCAGGCGGACTGGGGACAGCAAGGAGTCACCACGGGCGGCAGTCCCGATGCATGGTCCTAGGGCCCAGGTCCTCCGAGAGAAAGAAAGAGAGAAGGAGAAAATTAGAGAGAGCCAAGATTTTCAAAATGTTCATAAATGACAAGCATGGTCAAATAATAATCAGGAATAAATCTCAGTTGGCTTTTCATAGCCGATCATTAAGAGTTGAAAACAGCAGGTCTGGGACAGGTAGGGGTTCCATAACCGCAGGCAGAAGAGTTGAAACTGGAATAGCAGCAAGGCCAGGCGGACTGGGGGCAGCAAGGAGTCACCACGGCCGGTAGTCCCGACGTATGGTCCTAGGGCTCAGGTCCTCCGAGAGAAAGAGAGGAGAAAATTAGAGAGAGCCAAGATTTTCAAAATGTTCATAAATGACAAGCATGGTCAAATAATAATCAGGAATAAATCTCAGTTGGCTTTTCATAGCCGATCATTAAGAGTTGAAAACAGCAGGTCTGGGACAGGTAGGGGTTTCGTAACCGCAGGCAGAAACAGTTGAAACTGGAATAACAGCAAGGCCGGGCGGACTGGGGACAGCAAGGTGTCAGCATGCCCGGTAGTCCTGACGTATGGTCCTAGGGCTCAGGTTCTCAGAGAGAAAGAGAGAACGAGAGAATTAGAGAGAGCATACTTAAATTCACACAGGACACTGGATAAGACAGGAGAAGTATTCCAGGTATAACCAACAGACCCTAGCCCCCCGACACATAAACTACTGCAGCATAAATACTGGAGGCTGAGACAGGAGCGGTCAGGAGACACTGTGGCCCCATCCGAAGAAACCCCCGGACAGGGCCAAACAGGAAGGATATAACCCCACCCACTCTGCCAAAGCACAGCCCCCACACCACTAGAGGGATATCCTCAACCACCAACTTACAATCCTGAGACAAGGCCGAGTATAGCCCACAAAGGTCTCCATCACAGCACAACCAAGGGGGGGCGCCAACCCAGACAGGAAGTTCACGTCAGTAACTCAACCCACTCAAGTGACGCACCCCTCCTAGGGACGGCATGAAAGAGCACCAGCAAGCCAGTGACTCAGCCCCAGTAACAGGGTTAGAGGCAGAGAATCCCAGTGGAGAGAGGGGAACCGGCCCTGGAGAGACAGCAAGGGCGGTTCGTTGCTCCAGAGCCTTTCCGTTCACCTTCACACTCCTGGGCCAGACTACACTCAATCATATGACCTACTGAAGAGATAAGTCTTCAGTAAAGACTTAAAGGTTGAGACTGAGTCTGCGTCTCTCACATGGGTAGGCAGACTGTTCCATAAAAATGGAGATCTATAGGAGAAAGCCCTGCCTCCAGCTGTTTGCTTAGAAATTTTAGGGACAATTAGGAGGCCTGCGTCTTGTGACCGTAGCGTACGTGTAGGTATGTACGGCAGGACCAACTCGGAAAGATAGGTAGGAGCAAGCCCATGTAATGCTTTAAAGGTTAACAGTAAAACCTTGAAATCAGCCCTTGCCTTAACGGGAAGCCAGTGTAGGGAAGCTAGCACTGGAGTAATATGATCAAATTTCTTGGTTCTAGTCAGGATTCTAGCAGCCGTATTTAGCACTAACTGAAGTTTATTTAGTGCTTTATCCGGGTAGCCGGAAAGTAGAGCATTGCAGTAGTCTAACCTAGAAGTAACAAATGCATGGATTAATTTTTCTGCATCATTTTTGGACAGAAAATTTCTGATTTTTGCAATGTTACGTAGATGGAAAAAAGCTGTCCTTGAAACAGTCTTGATATGTTCGTCAAAAGAGAGATCAGGGTCAAGAGTAACGCCGAGGTCCTTCACAGTTTTATTTGAGACGACTTTACAACCATCAAGATGAATTGTCAGATTTAACAGAAGATCTCTTTGTTTCTTGGGACCTAGAACAAGCATCTCTGTTTTGTCCGAGTTTAAAAGTAGAAAGTTTTCAGCCATCCACTTCCTTATGTCTGAAACACAGGCTTCTAGCGAGGGCAATTTTGGGGCTTCACCATGTTTCATTGAAATGTACAGCTGTGTGTCATCCGCATAGCAGTGAAAGTTAACATTATGTTTTCGAATAACATCCCCAAGAGGTAAAATATATAGTGAAAACAATAGTGGTCCTAAAACGGAACCTTGAGGAACACCGAAATGTACAGTTGATTTGTCAGAGGACAGACCATTCACAGAGACAAACTGATATCTTTCCGACAGGTAAGATCTAAACCAGGCCAGAACTTGTCCGTGTAGACCAATTTGGGTTTCCAGTCTCTCCAAAAGAATGTGGTGATCGATGGTGTCAAAGGCAGCACTAAGGTCTAGTAGCACGAGGACAGATGCAGAGCCTCGGTCTGACGCCATTAAAAGGTCATTTACCACCTTCACAAGTGCAGTCTCAGTGCTATGATGGGGTCTAAAACCAGACTGAAGCATTTCGTATACATTGTTTGTCTTCAGAAAGGCAGTGAGTTGCTGCGCAACAGCTTTTTCTAAAATTTTTGAGAGGAATGGAAGATTCGATATAGGCCGATAGTTTTTTATATTTTCCGGGTCAAGGTTTGGCTTTTTCAAGAGAGGCTTTATCACTGCCACTTTTAGTGAGTTTGGTACACATCCGGTGGATAGAGAGCTGTTTATTATGTTCAACATAGGAGGGCCAAGCACAGGAAGCAGCTCCTTCAGCAGTTTAGTAGGAATAGGATCCAGTATGCAGCTTGAAGGTTTAGAGGCCATGATTATTTTCATCATTGTGTCAAGAGATATAGTACTAAAACACTTAAGTGTCTCTCCCGATCCCAGGCCCTCGCAGAGCTGTGCAGATCCAGGACAGCTAAGCCCTGGAGGAATACGCAGATTCAAAGAGGAGTCCGTAATTTGCTTTCTAATGGTCATGATCTTTTCCTCAAAGAAGTTCATGAATTTATTACTGCTGAAGTGAAAGCCATCCTCTCTTGGGGAATGCTGCTTTTTAGTTAGCTTTGCAACAGTATCAAAAAGAAATTTTGGATTGTTCTTATTTTCCTCGATTAAGTTGGAAAAGTAGGATGATCGAGCAGCAGTGAGGGCTCTTCGGTACTGCACGGTACTGTCTTTCCAAGCTAGTCGGAAGACTTCCAGTTTTGTGTGGCGCCATTTCCGTTCCAATTTTCTGGAAGCTTGCTTCAAAGCTCGGGTATTTTCTGTATACCAGGGAGCTAGTTTCTTATGACAAATGTTTTTCGTTTTTAGGGGTGCAACTGCATCTAGGGTATTGCGCAAGGTTAAATTGAGTTCCTCAGTTAAGTGGTTAACTGATTTTTGTCCTCTGACGTCCTTGGGTAGGCAGAAGGAGTCTGGAAGGGCATCAAGGAATTTTTGTGTTGTCTGAGAATTTATAGCACGACTTTTGATGCTCCTTGGTTGGGGTCTGAGCAGATTATTTGTTGCGATTGCAAACGTAATAAAATGGTGGTCCGATAGTCCAGGATTATGTGGAAAAACATTAAGATCTACAACATTTATTCCATGGGACAAAACTAGGTCCAGAGTATGACTGTGGCAGTGAGTAGGTCCAGAGACATGTTGGACAAAACCCACTGAGTCGATGATGGCTCCGAAAGACTTTTGTTGTGGGTCTGTGGACTTCTCCATGTGAATATTAAAATCACCAAAAATTAGAATATGATCTGCTATGACTACAAGGTCTGATAGGAATTCAGGAAACTCAGAGAGGAACGCTGTATATGGCCCAGGAGGCCTGTAAACAGTAGCTATAAAAAGTGATTGAGTAGGCTGCATAGATTTCATGACTAGAAGCTCAAAAGACGAAAACGCCATTTTTTTTTTTGTAAATTGAAATTTGCTATTGTAGATGTTAGCAACACCTCCGCCTTTGCGGGATGCATGGGGGATATGGTCACTAGTGTAACCAGGAGGTGAGGCCTCATTTAACACAGTAAATTCATCAGGCTTAAGCCATGTTTCAGTCAGGCCAATCACATCAAGATTATGATCAGTGATTAGTTCATTGACTATGACTGCCTTTGAAGTGAGGGATCTAACATTAAGTAACCCTATTTTGAGATGTGAGGTATCACGATCTCTTTCAATAATGGCAGGAATGGAGGAGGTCTTTATCCTAATAAGATTGCTAAGGCGAACACCGCCATGTTTAGTTTTGCCCAACCTAGGTCGAGGCACAGACACAGTCTCAATGGGTATGGCTGAGCTGACTACACTGACTGTGCTATTGGCAGACTCCACTAAGCTGGCAGGTTGGCTAACAGCCTGCTGCCTGGCCTGCACCCTATTTCATTGTGGGGCTAAAGGAGTTAGAGCCCTATCTATGTTGGTAGATAAGATGAGAGCACCCCTCCAGGTAGGATGGAGTCCGTCACTCCTTAGCAGGTCAGGCTTGGTCCTGTTTGTGGGTGAGTCCCAGAAAGAGGGCCAATTATCTACAAATTCTATCTTTTGGGAGGGGCAGAAAACAGTTTTCAACCAGCGATTGAGTGCTGAGACTCTGCTGTAGAGCTCGTCACTCCCCCTAACTGGGAGGGGGCCAGAGACAATTACTCGATGCCGACACATCTTTCTAGCTGATTTACACGCTGAAGCTATGTTGCACTTGGTGACCTCTGACTGTTTCATCCTAACATCGTTGGTGCCGACGTGGATAACAATATCTCTATACTCTCTACACTCGCCAGATTTAGCTTTAGCCAGCACCATCTTAAGATTAGCCTTAACGTCGGTAGCCCTGCCCCCTGGTAAACAGTGTATGATCGCTGGGTGATTCGTTTTAAGTCTAATACTGCGGGTAATGGAGTCGCCAATGACTAGGGTTTTCAATTTGTCAGAGCTAACGGTGGGAGCCTTCGGCGTCTCAGACCCCGTAACGGGAGGAGTAGAGACAAGAGAAGACTCAGACTCAGACTCGCTACATAATGGGGAAAACCGGTTGAAAGTTTCTGTCGGCTGAATGAGCGACACCGGTTGAGCATTCCAACAGCATTTCCCTCCAGAAGCCATGAGAAAGTTGTCCGGCTGCGGGGACTGTGCGGGGGGATTTATACTAACGTTACTATCTGTACTTACTGGTGGCACAGACGCTGTTTCTTCCTTTCCTACACTGAAAATACCCTTGCCTAACGATTGCGTCTGAAGCTGGGCTTGCAGCACAGCTATTTTCGCCGTAAGGCGATCGTTCTCCTGTATATTATGAGTACAGCGACTGCAATTAGAAGACATCATGTTAATGTTACTACTTAGCTTCGGCTGTTGAAGGTGTTGACGAACCATGTCCAGATAAAGCGTCCGGAGTGAAAAGGTTGAATGAGGGAAAAAAGTTGCGATGGAAAAACTAAAAATATAAACGGTAATTAAAAACAGAAACAAAACAAAAAACGTAAAGTTGTCAGCTAGCAAAGTAAAGTAAAGTTCGCAGCAAATCGCACAGCAACAAAACGCACAGCAACACGTCTGCAGATTCAACAGGAAGTGACGTCACAGGTACGTCACAACAACTGGTATCTAAAAGACACCCATAGTCAAATGGTACCCTATTCCCTATGTAGTTTCTCTAGTCAAATGGCACCCTATTCCCTATGTAGTGTCTCTAGTTAAATGGCACCCTATTCCCTATGTAGTTTCTCTAGTCAAATGGCACCCTATTCCCAATGTAGTGTCTCTAGTCTGTCTGGTGGCTAACGGTCTCTCTCTGTCTGGTGGCTAACTGCTGTGTCTGGTGGCTAACAGTGTCTCTCTGTCTGGTGGCTAACTTCTCTGTCTGGTGGCTAACTTCTGTGTCTGGTGGCTAACGGTCTCTCTCTGTCTGGTGGCTAACAGCTCTCATATGGCCTGGTCTGTCTCTCTCTAGAGGAGAGAAACGGGGCCTTCCTACTGCCACCAACACCACCACTACAGTAAATCTAAGTAAGCTGCACCCTAAAATACCAATATGTTTGGTAATAAATTTTCAGCGCCCCTCTAACTCCAGCATGCCGAGTCGCAGCGCCCAAGGGAACATTTGTCAGGGCTGCCCCCAACTGTCTCAGGCTGGCCCCTTCCTCACGCGGCCCGGGCATCCAGATATGTGGCACCCCCCCCCCCCCCCTGTACCCCTGCACACAGTTGCCTCACCAGTTCACCAGTTGGACCCAGGTCAGCAGAGCAGCAGAGGCCAGGCTTGTGATCCCCAGGCACCAGCAGGAGAGCTCACCCACGGGGAGGGGATCCAGCCAGCGCTGGGGGCTTAGGTTATGGTTCAGCCACACCACAATCTATCTCCCAAAGGGGGAAGTTAACAGAGCAAACTGCAGAGGTTGGAGACACACAAATCAAACACACACACAAACACACAGAGCCTCCAGAGTCTCTCTCACCCCCACATACATCCACCCCCCCCCCCACCTCCCGTGACATTTGTGAAGCCAGGAGCCCACATAACAAAAACACATTAGGCTGGGGTCTGGGGTCAAACGTCTGTTTAAATTGGCGAGATGAAAGACACTGTGATTGGGGTAGTGCCATTCTGCTCCATGACTAAATACAGTTCCGAGCTAAAACACTGCTGGGAGCCAGTGACTTGTCTCAGTGACAGAGAAGGGAAGGCACTGCTGTGAGCCAGTGACTTGTCTCAGTGACAGAGAAGGGAAGGCACTGCTGGGAGCCAGTGACTTGTCTCAGTGACAGAGAAGGGAAGGCACTGCTGTGAGCCAGTGACTTGTCTCAGTGACAGAGAAGGGAAAGCACTGCTGGGATTAGCCTTCTCTCTCACTCTCACTCTCACCCACTCTCACTCCCATCCTTCCTTCCTTCTGCCACCACTTTAAAAATGAGAGAGAGACACTTGGATTATCTGGCCAGGGAATGCCATTCAGGGTAAAGATGCTGAGCCTCACAATTTCTCAGAGCCTGGACGAGTGTGAACTATTAGTGGCTTGCCAAACCAGTAGGTGTCTCCAATCATGCTGGCGTCACATACAGCGACTCCAGGCTTGACAGACAAGAAGGTCCAAAATAACCTGGGGTTAATCACAGTTTAGGCATGCATCCCGAATGGCACCCTGTTCCCTATATATAGCGCACTACTTTTGACCAGGATCCATAGAGTTCTGATTAAAAGTAGTGCACTATATAGGGAATAGGGTGCCATTTGGGACGCATTCTAAGGTTATGCATGAGGAGTGCTGAAGTGTATGCTAATAGCATCCTGTCTCTCTGCCTGCCTGTCTCTCTGCCTGCCTGTCTCTCTGCCTGCCTGTCTCTCTCTCTGCCTATCTCTCTGCCTGCCTGTCTCTCTGCCTGTCTCTCTGCCTGCCTGTCTCTCTGCCTGCCTGTCTCTCTCTCTGCCTGCCTCTCGGCCTGTCTGTCTCTCTGCCTGCCTGTCTCTCTGCCTGCCTGTCTCTCTGCCTGCCTGTCTCTCTGCCTGCCTGTCTCTCTGCCTGTCTCTCTGCCTGCCTGTCTCTCTGCCTGTCTCTCTGCCTGCCTGTCTCTCTGCCTGCCTGTCTCTCTCTCTGCCTGCCTCTCGGCCTGCCTCTCGGCCTGCCTCTCGGCCTGCCTCTCGGCCTGCCTCTCGGCCTGCCTCTCGGCCTGCCTGTCTGTGCCTCTCTGCCTCCCTGCCTGTCTGCTTGCTTGGCTGCTGGGGACTTCTGTATGTGTGTCTGGGACTTGTCCGAATAGTAATTATAAATTGGGGAGACAACGTTTCATTTATTTTTCTTTTCAGGGGCGACTATCAATGAAGGGTCGAGAGGAAGTACTGTCAGAGTAGTTTAAAGGATCACTGTATGAACTTTCAATCTTCAGACCGTTTTGGAGGAACGTTTGAGAAGATATAGTACCAACTTCTGGAAGGAAAGAGCCCTCAGATATAACATAGGAACTAGTGAAGACTTTAAAGTAAAACTGTGAGTTAAAAAGCCACATTAGACTGTAAACTGATCATCATTGCATAGAGTGGATACCGTTTTAACAGTTTTATATTATTTCGATTTATATTTAAATTCATAGGATTCATACAATACATTATATACAGATATTTAAAAAAATCATCGTTCAAATGTATTTCTTAGACAAAATCCTCATTCTAATGTATTTCTTAGACAAACTCGTAGTTGTAACAAACATTGGAGCTGTAAAAAGCCCGATAACTTGCCAACTTTCCATGTTTGTGTCCCTCTCAGAATGTGTCGGGCACAGCCGTGGCCTCACTCAAAAGGTGACTTCCTCTGTGAGGAAATGGAATTCGCAATGTAGCCTCTGAGCCACACTCTCCCTTTGTACTGGTGAGAAAATATCCTACATCCCAAAAATGGCACCTACATAGTGCACTACTTTTGATATCGGCTCTGGTCAAAAGTAGTGTACTACCTAGGGAATAGTTTGCTATTAGGGACATATTCAAAATATGTTATCTGGAATAAAAGTGATTTACAGCCAATGAAGGGAAAACAACAATGAAACGCTGTGTCATTCTGAACATTTCTATGTGGCAATAACACTTCTGGTTTGATCCCTGGCAGTGTATCAAGTTTAGTAAATATTTTAGTACAGGATCCCTGGCAGCGTATTAAGTTTAGTATAAACAATAACACTTCTGGTCGGGTTTTATTGGTTAATAGTTATATTTTCTACGTGACAATAACACTTCTGGTTTGATCCCTGGCAGTGTATCAAGTTTAGTAAATATTTTAGTACAGGATCCCTGGCAGCGTATTAAGTGTAGTATATATTTTAGTACAGGATCCCTGGCAGTGTATTAAGTGTAGTATATATTTTAGTACAGGATCCCTGGCAGTGTATTAAGTGTAGTATATATTTAATACAGGATCCCTGGCAGTGTATCAAGTTTAGTATATACAATAACACTTCTGGTCGGGTTTTATTGGTTAAAAGTTATATTTTCTACGTGACAATAACACTTCTGGTCATGTTTTATTGGTTAATGGTTATAGTTTCTACGTGACAATAACACTTCTGGTCATGTTTTATTGGTTAATAGTTATATTTTCTACGTGACAATAACACTTCTGGTCAGGTTGTATTGGTTAATGGTGGTTATAGTTTCTACGTGACAATAACACTTCTGGTCATGTTTTATTGGTTAATGGTTATATTTTCTACGTGACAATAACACTTCTGGTCAGGTTATATTGGTTAATGGTTATATTTTTTACGTGACAATAACACTTCTGGTCAGGTTGTATTGGTTAATGGTTATATTTTCTATGTGACAATAACTCTTCTAGTCATGTTTTATTGGTTAATGGTGGTTATAGTTTCTACGTTACTATAACACAACATATTCCCTATATAGTGCACTACTTTTGACAAGAGCACATAGAGTTCTAGTCAAAAGTAGAGCACAATGTTAGGGAATAGGGTTGCCATTTCAGGTTGATCTGAAGATTGAAGACACATCCTCAATAACAGGTTGCATCCCAAATGACACGCTATTCCCTATATGGTACACTATATCCTGTGGGCCCAGGACCAAAAGTAGTGCACTGTATAGGGAATAGGGTGCGATTTGGTGTGTAGACACAGCCTATTGACCTTCTGCAATGACATCATAGATATCATTTATTACAAAATCAACAACTGTTACAAAAAAAGACTCGCTTTTAAGGTGTGAATAAGTATCGCACCGATTAGTGCGGTTTCAAAACAGGGTTTTAAAAGCTTTTGAAGACTGAAATGATTAATACGCAGTAAAGTGAATGAATCTACAGCATAAACAGATTGTCATTGATATTTCACTTATTTTTTTTACTTGAAGTGAATACTTTCGAAGGCATACAGCTTTAAAAGAGCACCTATTCTATGAAGTAACTAAACAGTGCTTTAGACAGGATAGTACTGTAAGTGGTTTCTATCTAACATTTAGGCTTTTACAATAAATTCAATAAATATCTTCTGAAGAAGTAGCCGTTTTCTAAGACTGAGATGTGATGCGTGACGTGAGAAAGGAATGAGAAGCTCGCAGACTGACCAAGACTTCTGTGAAGGGGAAAGGTTGTGCATATGGGGTGGCAGGTTAGCCTAGTGGTTAGGGGCGGCGGGGTAGCCTAGTGGTCAGGGGCGGTGGGGTAGCCTAGTGGTTAGGGGCGGCGGGGTAGCCTGGTGGTTAGGGGCGGCGGGGTAGCCTGGTGGTTAGAGGAGGCGGGGTAGCCTAGTGGTTAGGGGCGGCGGGGTAGCCTGGTGGTTAGAGGAGGTGGGGTAGCCTGGTGGTTAGGGACGGTGTGGTAGCCTAGTGGTTAGGGGCGGCGGGGTAGCCTGGTGGTTAGGGACGGTGTGGTAGCCTAGTGGTTAGGGGCGGCGGGGTAGCCTGGTGGTTAGAGGAGGCGGGGT
Source organism: Salvelinus fontinalis (assembly GCF_029448725.1). Lineage (NCBI taxonomy): Eukaryota > Metazoa > Chordata > Actinopteri > Salmoniformes > Salmonidae > Salvelinus > Salvelinus fontinalis. Next base: position 36,656,446 of record NC_074689.1, read on the forward strand.
AGCCTGGTGGTTAGGGGCGGTGGGGTAGCCTGGTGGTTAGAGGAGGCGGGGTAGCCTGGTGGATAGGGGCGGCGGGGTAGCCTGGTGGTTAGAGGAGGCAGGGTAGCCTGGTGGTTAGGAGCGGCGGGGTAGCCTAGTGGTTAGGGGCGGCGGGGTAGCCTAGTGGTTAGGGGCGGTGTGGTAGCCTAGTGGTTAGGGGCGGCGGGGTAGCCTAGTGGTTAGGGGCGGCGTGGTAGCCTAGTGGTTAGGGGAGGCGGGGTAGCCTAGTGGTTAGGGGCGGCGGGGTAGCCTGGTGGTTAGGGGCGGCAGGTTAGCCTAGTGGTTAGAGGAGGCGGGGTAGCCTGGTGGTTAGGGGCGGTGGGGTAGCCTGATGGTTAGGGGCGGCAGGGTAGCCTGATGGTTAGGGGCGGCGGGTTAGCCTGGTGGTTAGGAGCGGCGGGGTAGCCTGGTGGTTAGAGGAGGCGGGGTAGCCTGGTGGTTAGGAGCGGCGGGGTAGCCTGGTGGTTAGGGGCGGCGGGGTAGCCTGGTGGTTAGGGGCGGCGGGGTAGCCTGGTGGTTAGGGGCGGCGGGGTAGCCTGGTGGTTAGGGGCGGCGGGGTAGCCTGGTGGTTAGGGGTGGCGGGGTAGCCTTGTGGTTAGGGGAGGCGGGGTAGCCTGGTGGTTAGGGGCGGCGGGGTAGCCTGGTGGTTAGGGGCGGCGGGGTAGCCTGGTGGTTAGGGGTGGCGGGGTAGCCTTGTGGTTAGGGGCGGCGGGGTAGCCTGGTGGTTAGAGGAGGCAGGATAGCCTGGTGGTTAGGAGCGGCGGGGTAGCCTGGTGGTTAGAGGAGGCGGGGTAGCCTGGTGGTTAGGAGCAGCGGGGTAGCCTGGTGGTTAGAGGAGGCGGGGTAGCCTGGTGATTAGGGGCGGCGGGGTAGCCTGGTGGTCAGGAGCGGCGGGGTAGCCTGCTGGTTAGGGGCGGCGGGGTAGCCTAGTGGTTAGGGGCGGTGTGGTAGCCTAGTGGTTAGGGGCGGCGGGGTAGCCTAGTGGTTAGGGGCGGTGTGGTAGCCTAGTGGTTAGGGGAGGCGGGGTAGCCTAGTGGTTAGGGGAGGCGGGGTAGCCTGGTGGTTAGGGGCGGCCGGGTAGCCTGGTGATCAGGGGCGGCGGGGTAGCCTAGTGGTTAGGGGCGGCGGGGTAGCCTGGTGGTTAGAGGGGGCGTGGTAGCCTGGTGGTTAGGGGAGGCGGGGTAGCCTAGTGGTTAGGGACAGCGGGGTAGTCTAGTGGTTAGGGGGGCGGGGTAGCCTAGTGGTTAGGGGCGGCGGGGTAGCCTTGTGGTTAGGGGTGGCGGGATAGCCTGGTGGTTAGGTGCGGCGGGGTAGCCTGGTGGTTAGGGGCGGCGAGGTAGCCTGGTGGTTAGGGGTGGCGGGGTAGCCTCGTGGTTAGGTGCGGCGGGGTAGCCTGGTGGTTAGGAGCGTCAGGGTAGCCTGGTGGTTAGGGGCGGCGGGGTAGCCTGGTGGTTAGGGGCGGCGGGGTAGCCTGGTGGTTAGGGGTGGCGGGGTAGCCTGGTGGTTAGGGGCGGCGGGGTAGCCTGGTGGTTAGGGGTGGCGGGGTAGCCTGGTGGTTAGGGAAGGCGGGGTAGCCTGGTGGTTAGAGGAGGCGGGGTAGCGTAGTGGTTAGGGGCGGCGGGGTAGCCTAGTGGTTAGAGGAGGCGGGGTAGCCTGGTGGTTAGAGGAGGCGGGGTAGCCTGGTGGTTAGGAGCGGCGGGGTAGCCTGGTGGTTAGAGGAGGCGGGGTAGCCTGGTGGTTAGAGGAGGCGGTGTAGCCTGGTGGTTAGAGGAGGCGGGTAGCCTGGTGGTTAGAGGAGGCGGGTAGCCTGGTGGTTAGAGGAGGCGGGGTAGCCTGGTGGTTAGAGGAGGCGGGGTAGCCTGGTGGTTACGGGCGGCGGGGTAGCCTGGTGGTTACGGGCGGCGGGGTAGCCTGGTGGTTAGGGGCGGCGGGGTAGCCTGGTGGTTAGGGGCGGCGGGGTAGCCTGGTGGTTAGGGGCGGCGGGGTAGCCTGGTGGTTAGGAGCGGCGGGGTAGCCTAGTGGTTAGGGGCGGCGGGGTAGCCTAGTGGTTAGGGGCGGCAGGTTAGCCTAGTGGTTAGAGGAGGTGGGGTAGCCTGGTGGATAGGGGCGGCGGGGTAGCCTGGTGGTTAGGGGCGGCGGGGTAGCCTGGTGGTTAGAGGAGGCGGGGTAGCCTGGTGGTTAGGGGCGGCGGGGTAGCCTGGTGGTTAGGAGTGGCGGGGTAGCCTGGTGGTTAGGGGTGACGGGGTAGCCTGGTGGTTAGGAGCGGCGGGGTAGCCTGGTAGTTAGAGGAGGCGGGGTAGCCTGGTGGTTAGGGGCGGCGGGGTAGCCTGGTAGTTAGAGGAGGCGGTGTAGCCTGGTGGTTAGGAGCGGCGGGGTAGCCTGATGGTTAGGGGAGGCGGGGTAGCCTGGTAGTTAGAGGAGGCGGGGTAGCCTAGTGGTTAGAGGAGGCGGGGTAGCCTGGTGGTTAGAGGAGGCGGGGTAGCCTGGTGGTTAGGGGAGGCGGGGTAGCCTGGTGGTTAGGGGCGGCGGGGTAGCCTGGTGGTTAGAGGAGGCGGGGTAGCCTGGTGGTTAGAGGAGGCGGGGTAGCCTGGTTGTTAGGGGCGCGGGGTAGCCTGGTGGTTAGAGGAGGCGGGGTAGCCTGGTGGTTAGAGGAGGCGGGGTAGCCTAGTGGTTAGGGGCGGCGGGGTAGCCTGGTGGTTAGGGGTGGCGGGGTAGCCTGGTGGTTAGGGGCGGCGGGGTAGCCTGGTGGTTAGGGTTGGCGGGGTAGCCTGGTGGTTAGGGAAGGCGGGGTAGCCTGGTGGTTAGGGGCGGCGGGGTAGCCTGGTAGTTAGAGGAGGCGGTGTAGCCTGGTGGTTAGGAGCGGCGGGGTAGCCTGGTGGTTAGAGGAGGCGGGGTAGCCTGGTGGATAGGGGCGGCGGGGAAGCCTGGTGGTTAGAGGAGGCGGGGTAGCCTGGTGGTTAGAGGAGGCGGGGTAGCCTGGTGGTTAGAGGAGGCGGGGTAGCCTGGTGGATAGGGACGGTGTGGTAGCCTGGTGGTTAGAGGAGGCGGGGTATTCTAGTGGATAGGGGCGGCGGGGTAGCCTGGTGGTTAGAGGAGGCGGGGTAGCCTGGTGGTTAGGAGCGGCGGGGTAGCCTAGTGGTTAGGGGTGGCGGGGTAGCCTAGTGGTTAGGGGCGGCGGGGTAGCCTGGTGGTTAGGGGCGGCGGGGTAGCCTGGTGGTTAGGGACGGTGTGGTAGCCTGGTGGTTAGGGGCGGCGTGGTAGCCTGGTGGTTAGAGGAGGCGGGGTAGCCTGATGGTTAGGAGTGGCGGGGTAGCCTAGTGGTTAGGGGCGGTGGGGTAGCCTGGTAGTTAGAGGAGGCAGGGTAGCCTGGTGGTTAGGGGAGGCGTAATAGCCTGGTGGTTAGAGGAGGCGGGGTAGCCTGGTGGTTAGTGGCGGCGGGTAGCCTGGTGGTTAGGGGCGGCGGGGTAGCCTGGTGGTTAGGGGCGGCGGGGTAGCCTAATGGTTAGGGGCGGCGGGGTAGGCAGGTGGTTAGGGGCGGTGGGGTATCCTAGTGGTTAGGGGCGGCGGGGTAGCCTAGTGGTTAGAGGAGGCGGGGTAGCCTAGTGGTTAGAGGAGGCGGGGTAGCCTAGTGGTTAGGGGCGGCGGGGTATCCTAGTGGTTAGAGGCTGCGTGGTAGCCTAGTGGTTAGAGGAGGCGGGTATCCTAGTGGTTAGAGGAGGCGTGGTAGCCTAGTGGTTAGAGGAGGCGGGTATCCTAGTGGTTAGGGGCGGCGGGGTAGCCTAGTGGATAGAGGAGGTGTGGTAGCCTAGTGGTTAGGGGCGGCGGGGTATCCTAGTGGTTAGAGGCGGCGTGGTAGCCTAGTGGTTAGAGGCGGCGTGGTAGCCTAGTGGTTAGGGGAGGTGTGGTAGCCTAGTGGTTAGAGCGTTGGACAAATAACCGAAAAGTTTCAAGATCGAATCCACGAGCTGACAAGGTAAAAATCTGTTGTTCTGCTCCTGAATAAGCCACTGTTCCTAGGTCATCATTGAAAATAAGAATTTGTTCTTAACTGACTTGCCTAGTAAAATATATATTTTTTAAATACATTTGTAATAAAAAGCACTAGCAGTATAACGTGTGCCAGCCTCTCAGTCCTTTAGAATTCCTCCAGTATTCTCCAGTTTTAGGATAAGCATATCAGTCTCCTTTTTCTTCATGTGTTGATGTGAGGTCTTCCTAGCTACAGATCAGGAAGTATTACAGTCTGGGACGGTATTGTTATCATTGCCAAATGCCTTGGGGGAGCTCTCTCTCTCACTCTCTCTGTACTCCTGAACCCTGTACATGACACCTGTGATCATTATTACAACTTTAAACCCTGTGAACAGAAATGATAACTCCAGTCGTACGGTAATGCTGATGACTCTGATTTCTCCTTTAGATGAAGACACACCGTGCCGTACAGTGCTGAGAGAAGAACAAACACACACACAGACATGCGTCATGGATACACACTATACACACACACACACACACAGAGGAGGTGAACTCCCGGAGACCTCTCTCTGATGATGAAGGGATGATTCAACCATACCAGCATCTCTCTCTTCACTTCACCGCTGCACACACACTACACACACACACACACACACACTGCACACACACGGCACACACTGCACACACACACACAAACACACACAAACACACACACACTACAGACACACTACAGACACACACACACACACAAACACACACAAACACACACACACTACAGACACACTACAGACACACACACACACAAACACACACACACTACAGACACACACACTGCACACACACACACACACACACACTGAATGCAAAAACACCACAAAGACATTCAGCTCATCCTGGCTTCTCGCTCCAAAACAAACAGCAAGTTGTGTTGAAAGGATCCGCTTCTGAGTGGGGTAGGGGGGAAAACACAGTGGGAAAATAGGAAGGCTGGTGTCAAGTTAAAGTTCCTTCTAAGACTTTATGACTCAAAGGTGTATTCACCACCAGGTTGTTAGAGCTCTCAAAACAGAAAAACATTACACCTGCAGTACACTCCATCACTGAATGGAGAATTCATCTGACGGCGGCTAACTGTTTTCAGATTTAAATTGTTACATTCCGTCAATGACTTAACCAAAGCTGCATGGCTATATCACAAACCAAAGCTGCATGGCTATATCACAAACCAAAGCTGCATGGCTATATCACAAACCAAAGCTGCACGGCTATATCACAAACCAAAGCTGCACGGCTATATCACAAACCAAAGCTGCACGGCTATATCACAAACCAAAGCTGCACGGCTATATCACAAACCAAAGCTGCACGGCTATATCACAAACCAAAGCTGCACGGCTATATCACAAACCAAAGCTGCACGGCTATATCACAAACCAAAGCTGCACGGCTATATCACAAACCAAAGCTGCACGGCTATATCACAAACCAAAGCTGCACGGCTATATCACAAACCAAAGCTGCACGGCTATATCACAAACCAAAGCTGCACGGCTATATCACAAACCAAAGCTGCACGGCTATATCACAAACCAAAGCTGCACGGCTATATCACAAACCAAAGCTGCACGGCTATATCACAAACCAAAGCTGCACGGCTATATCACAAACCAAAGCTGCACGGCTATATCACAAACCAAAGCTGCACGGCTATATCACAAACCAAAGCTGCACGGCTATATCACAAACCAAAGCTGCACGGCTATATCACAAACCAAAGCTGCACGGCTATATCACAAACCAAAGCTGCACGGCTATATCACAAACCAAAGCTGCACGGCTATATCACAAACCAAAGCTGCACGGCTATATCACAAACCAAAGCTGCACGGCTATATCACAAACCAAAGCTGCACGGCTATATCACAAACCAAAGCTGCACGGCTATATCACAAACCAAAGCTGCATGGCTATATCACAAACCTAAGCTGCATGGCTATATCACAAACCAAAGCTGCATGGCTATATCACAAACCAAAGCTGCATGGCTATATCACAAACCAAAGCTGCATGGCTATATCACAAACCAAAGCTGCATGGCTATATCACAAACCAAAGCTACATGGCTATATCAGAAACCTAAGCTGCATGGCTATATCACCGTGAAGTTATATTCTAAACCAAAGCTGCATGGCTAAATCACCGTGAAGTTATATTCCAAACCAAAGCTGCATGGCTATATCACCGCGAAGTTATATTCCAAACCAAAGCTGCATGGCTATATCACCGTGAAGTTATATCACAAACCAAAGCTGCATGGCTAAATCACCGTGAAGTTATATTCCAAACCAAAGCTGCATGGCTATATCACCGTGAAGTTATATTCCAAACCAAAGCTGCATGGCTATATCACCGTGAAGTTATATTCCAAACCAAAGCTGCATGGCTATATCACCGTGAAGTTATATTCTAAACCAAAGCTGCATGGCTATTTCACCGTGGAGTTATATCACAAACCAAAGCTGCATGGCTATATCACCGTGAAGTTATATCACAAACCAAAGCTGCATGGCTATATCACCATGAAGTTATATTCTAAACCAAAGCTGCATGGCTATATCACCGTGAAGTTATATTCTTAAAAGACGTCATTATATAAGTGTACAAGTTGTATGTAATATCCTGCTGTTGGTGGATGTGAGTCGATGTAATATCCTGCTGTTGGTGGATGTGGGTCGATGTAATATCCTGCTGTTGGTGGATGTGAGTCGATGTAATATCCTGCTGTTGGTAGACGTGAGTCGATGTAATATCCTGCTGTTGGTGGACGTGAGTTGATGTAATATCCTGCTGTTGGTGGATGTGAGTTGATGTAATATCCTGCTGTTGGTGGATGTGAGTTGATGTAATATCCTGCTGTTGGTGGATGTGAGTTGATGTAATATCCTGCTGTTGGTGGATGTGAGTTGATGTAATATCCTGCTGTTGATGGATGTGAGTCGATGTAATATCCTGCTGTTGATGGATGTGAGTCGAGGTAATATCCTGCTGTTGGTGGATGTGAGTTGATGTAATATCCTGCTGTTGGTGGATGTGAGTTGATGTAATATCCTGCTGTTGGTGGATGTGAGTTGATGTAATATCCTGCTGTTGATGGATGCGAGTTGCAAGCTGGGTAAAAATATGATGCACATTTTCCCACCAGAGATGTATTTCCCTCAAATTGACTTGTTGCACATAAAAATACCTTTTACGGGTAAATTCCCAAATATAAAATAAAAAATACAAGTTCAATGGGTTTCCATCGCATTTTCAACTCTACTGATGGTTTTCTCACAAAAATGTTTTTTGTGTGTCCACTCTGGTATTGTGCAACAGTGCAAAGACTGCGCACTCTGTTGGCTAGAGCGCACATAGCCTACACAGGATTACCGGGGCGGCAGGTAGCCAAGTGGTTAGAGTGTAGAGGAGGCAGGTAGCCTAGTGGTTAGAGTGTAGAGGCGGCAGGTAGCCTAGTGGTTAGAGTGTAGAGGCGGCAGGTAGCCTAGTGGTTAGAGTGTAGAGGTGGCAGGTAGCCGAGTGGTTAGAGTGTAGAGGTGGCAGGTAGCCTAGTGGTTAGAGTGTAGAGGCGGCAGGTAGCCTAGTGGTTAGAGTGTAGAGGCGGCAGGTAGCCTAGTGGTTAGAGCGTTGGATTTATAACTGAAAGGTTGCAAGATCGAATCCCTGAGCTGACAAGGTAAAAGTCTGTCGTTCTACCCCTGAACAAGGCAGTTAACCCACTGTTCCCCCCTAGGCCGTCATTGAAAATAAGAAGTTCTTCTAAACTGACTTGCCTAGTTAAATAAAAGGTAAAATTATGGGACAAAATAAGATTTTTATTTGTCAAATGATGATCATGTCAGAAGAATAAGACCTTTGATATGTATTGGAAAGGAGCATCAAGATCACAGTGCCCTTTCACCCCCCCTGTGAAGTTCATCACAACTTCCTCTGTAGCCTCATAAACTGCATGGTTTCCCGAGTCGTAGTGGGGAGGACCAGACAACAAGTCATCGCGTGACTCCAAGTTTACTTCGACAAGATGGATATTATATCAATATTTGCTCATAAAAGTGATCCCACCAAGATTTATCACATAATTAATTTTACCCGACACGAAAAGATCCCACCTTGCCTGGCATATTTTGTTTTGTCGACATTTGGAAAGATTACAGGTCTGTCGTTACATTATTTTTTTTATCCGACTTGTACTTTACTCGCATAAAAAGGTTGTAAGGAAACATGGTTCGTGATTCTCTCTGTTAATTAGAAATAAAATGGAATTGGAATTCATTTTTTTCTTCATGAATTGACTGAATTGAAATGTAAACAGTCCTAACTAACAAGCTGACTACAGCTGTAGGATCTTAATTTGATCACTCTTTTGTTGCTGAGAAATACAGATGAGCTTTGTGATTTACATAAATGAACTGAAAACCCACACTAACACGTGGTTATATTAAACAGTATTGCACTTTTCATGTAACCTACTTTTGTCCAGCTAATAGCCTAACCACCGATGAGGAAACATGATGGACTAAATGTTCAAATCTTGTTCCCGCAGGATTATTTTGCTATCTGTAAGTGATCATGTTGTCTGTGCCTGGTAGTACCAGCTAGATGGGAAACGACCTATAAATAGCCCCAGCTAGCCTGCCATGGTAACAAACAACCAACCGCCCAAACGTGTATGTATCAGTTACAGGAGTATAAACTTTTTATAGGTCACAGAAAACTTCCAGTTGCCTAGGTAACACACCGGATGAATAGTCCATTTTTGGACGTGGAATAGAACAGGTAGGGCCGTTCTGACCAATTAGAGGGCCTGTTGAGTTGAATGGGAGCCATCAGAAAGATGGTCGGCAGGTAATTGAAAAGGTTCTAACTCAGATTGCATCCCAAATGGGTACCCTATTCCCTATATAGTGCACTACTTTTGACCAAAGTCCATTGGAGGAATGCAGGGAAATAGGGTGCCCCTTTGGGACTGTCTCATTCACTGGCCTGGTGATTGTTCTGCCTCTATGGTTAAAACCTATTGGTAAAGGTAGGCATCTTGAGAACACAGAAGAACACAGTGGGAGAGAAATGGCCATTTTGGTTTCAATGAGCTTGGAAGAGGAAGCTCATTGATGTCACTCAACCTAACTGCCAAAGTGTTTGGGAGGTTGGACTGACAATAAAATGTTTTTAGTCTGCAAGAGAGTTGACTGCCTGACTATGGAGTACAACGGCTCAGTATCTATTTCACTCAAACGTCAAAGTGAAATAAAACTTAGAGGACAGAGTTTGAGTTCAAAACACGTTCAGTTAAACTTCATTAAGAATATGAATAATTTGAGTCAATTCTTCACCTCAAACCGGTAGTTCCTGTCACTGACACTCCTCAGGCCGGCCTGCATTTGCAGCTGTGACGACCAGCCCAGCCAAGCCCAACCCAACCCTAACCCAGTCCAGCCCTCACCCAACCTCAGTCCAGCCCTGACCCAACCTCAGTCCAGTCCTCACCCAACCCAACCCTAACCCAGTCCAGCTCAGCCCTCACCCAACCCCAGTTCTCACCCAACCTTAACCCAACCCAACCCTAAACTAAGCCTAAACCAGCCCTAACCCAACCCTAACCCCGCCCAACCCAGACTAACCCACCCCAACCCTAACCCAATCCTAACCCAGGCTAAACCTAATCCAACCCAGCCCAACTCAGGACAACCTAACCCCAGCCTTCACCTAACCCAGCCCTAACACTAACCAAGCCCTAACCCAGTCCAGCCCAGCCCTAACCCAACCCAGCCCAACCTTAACCCAACCCAGCTCAACCCTAACCCAACCCTAACACTAACCAAGCCCTAACACTAACCAAGCCCTAACACTAACCAAGCACTAACACTAACCAAGCCCTAACCCAGTACAGCCCAGCCCTCACCCAACCCAACCCAACCCAGTCCTCACCCAACCCAACCCAGCCCAACCTTAACCCAACCCAGCCCAACCCTAACCCAGCTCAGCCCTAAACCCTACCCTCACCAGGCCCTGCCTGACCCATCCATTCCATGATGACTATGCAATTTACAAAATGACAAGCTGGCTGAAACCCTGCCCCAAAGAATCCCCAGCCTGTGCCTGCTGCATTATTAATCAGATATTGATGAGGGCCTAATATACGCACGCCACCCCGCTCTGCTCGGCTCTGCTCACCATCCCAATGACATCCTTGGTTGCATCCCAAATGGCACCCTATATGCTACATAGTGCACTCCTTTTCAACAGAGCCCGGGGCTTTGGTATAAAGTAGTGCACTATGTAGGCAATAGTGTGTCATTTGGAACATAGCCCTTGTTATCTCCAGCCCCCGAGCCTCCACAGACAGACACACTCTACCAACCGACTCCATCTCTGTCCCATACATATGTCCATTTGTCTGTCCCATACGTTCTCTCTGTCCCATACATATGTCCATTTGTCTGTCCCATACGTTCTCTCTGTCCCATACATATGTCCATTTGTCTGTCCCATACGTTCTCTCTGTCCCATACATATGTCCATTTGTCTGTCCCATAAGTTCTCTCTGTCCCATACGTCTGCCCCATACGTTCTCTCTGTCCATTAAGGCTCTCCCATACGTTCTCTCTGTCCCATACGTTCTCTCTGTCCCATAGGTCTGTCCCATATATTCTCTCTGTCCCATATGTTCTCTGTCCCATACCTTCTCTCTGTCCCATACGTTCTCTCTGTCCCATACCTTCTCTCTGTCCCATACCTTCTCTCTGTCCCATACGTTCTCTCTGTCCCATATGTTCTCTCTGTCCCATACGTTCTCTCTGTCCCATACGTTCTCTCTGTCCCATACGTTCTCTCTGTCCCATACGTTCTCTCTGTCCCATACGTTCTCTCTGTCCCATACGTTCTCTCTGTCCCATACGTTCTCTCTGTCCCATACGTTCTCTCCGTCCCATATGTCCGCTACCTCCGTCCCATACATGTCAGAGGGAGATCAAGAGAAAAGAGGATTGAAATGTGTGACTCATTTTCCATCTATAAGGGATTAATTTGGAAGGAGATATTACCTTACAGCACAGAACTAGGCCTCTATCTCTATCAGGCGTGACTGGTGACACTCTACTTCTCCATGCCAGGTAATTACTGTTTCAGTCTGTGTTAGAAATGACACCCTGTTCCCTATATAGTGCACTACTATAGACCAGAGCCCTGTTCCCTATATAGTGTACTACTATAGACCAGAGAGCTGTTCCCTATATAGTGCACTACTCTAGATCCGAGCCCTATTCCCTATATACTGTACTACTATAGACCAGAGCCCTGTTCCCAAATAGTGTACTACTATAGACCAGAGCCCTGTTCCCTATATAGTGTACTACTATAGACCAGAGCCCTGTTCCCTATATAGTGTACTACTATAGACCAGAGCCCTGTTCCCTATATAGTGTACTACTATAGACCAGAGCCCTGTTCCCTATATAGTGTACTACTATAGACCAGAGCCCTGTTCCCTATATAGTGTAGTACTATAGACCAGAGCCCTGTTCCCTATATAGTGCACTACTATAGACCAGAGCCCCGTTCCCTATATACTGTACTACTATAGACCAGAGCCCTATTCCCTATATAGTGTACTACTATAGACCAGAGCCCTGTTCACCATATACTGCACTACTAGACCAGAGCCCTGTTCCCTATATAGTGTACTACTATAGACCAGAGCCCTGTTCACCATATACTGCACTACTAGACCAGAGCCCTGTTCCCTATATAGTGTACTACTATAGACCAGAGCCCTGTTCACCATATAGTGTACTACTATAGACCAGAGCCCTGTTCACCATTTAGTGTACTACTATAGACCAGAGCCCTGTTCACCATATACTGCACTACTAGACCAGAGCCCTGTTCCCTATGGGCCCTGACTAGAACCCTATGGGCCCTGTTCAAAAGTAGTGAACTATGTAGGAAATAGGGTGCCTGTTAGTGTTTTACACTGTGTGACAGTCAACTGTTTCCTCTGGCCAGACACCAACATGTGACCACACATCACAGGTGTAACCTTCATAGGAAACTGATCATCTACATAGGAAACTGATGGAGGGTCTAAATAGGAAACTGATGGAGGGTCTACATAGGAAACTGAAGGAGGGTCTAAATAGGAAACTGATGGAGGGTCTAAATAGGAAACTGATGGAGGGTCTAAATAGGAAATGGATGGAGGGTCTACATAGGAAACTGATGGAGGGTCTACATAGGAAACTGATGGAGGGTCTACATAGGAAACTGATGGAGGGTCTACATAGGAAACTGATGGAGGGTCTAAATAGGAAACTGATGGGGGATCTACATAGGAAACTGATGGAGGGTCTACATAGGAAACTGATGGAGGGTCTACATAGGAAACTGCTGGAGGGTCTACATAGGAAACTGATGGAGGGTCTACATAGGAAACTGATGGAGGGTCTACATAGGAAACTGCTGGAGGGTCTACATAGGAAACTGATGGAGGGTCTACATAGGAAACTGATGGAGGGTCTACATAGGAAACTGATGGAGGGTCTACATAGGAAACTGATGGAGGGTCTAAATAGGAAACTGATGGAGGGTCTACATAGGAAACTGATGGAGGGTCTACATAGGAAACTGATGGAGGGTCTACATAGGAAACTGATGGAGGGTCTAAATAGGAAACTGATGGAGGATCTACATAGGAAACTGATGGAGGGTCTAAATAGGAAACTGATGGAGGGTCTACATAGGAAACTGATGGAGGGTCTACATAGGAAACTGATGGAGGGTCTACATAGGAAACGGATGGAGGGTCTACATAGGAAACGGATGGAGGGTCTACATAGGAAACTGATGGAGGGTCTACATAGGAAACTGATGGAGGGGCTACATAGGAAACTGATGGAGGGTCTAAATAGGAAACTGATGGAGGGTCTACATAGGAAACTGATGGAGGGTCTACATAGGAAACTGATGGAGGGTCTACATAGGAAACTGATGGAGGGTCTACATAGGAAACTGATGGAGGGTCTACATAGGAAACTGATGGAGGGTCTACATAGGAAACTGATGGAGGGTCTACATAGGAAACGGATGGAGGGTCTACATAGGAAACTGATGGAGGGTCTACATAGGAAACTGATGGAGGGTCTACATAGGAAACTGATGGAGGGTCTAAATAGGAAACTGATGGATGGTCTACATAGGAAACGGATGGAGGGTCTACATAGGAAACTGATGGAGGGTCTACATAGGAAACTGATTATGGGTCTACATAGGAAACGGATGGAGGGTCTACATAGGAAACGGATGGAGGGTCTAAATAGGAAACTGATGGGGGATCTACATAGGAAACTGATGGGGGATCTACATAGGAAACTGATGGAGGGGCTACATAGGAAACTGATCATCTACATAGGAAACTGATGGAGGGTCTACATAGGAAACTGATGGAGGGTTCTACATAGGAAACTGATGGAGGGGCTACATAGGAAACTGATCATCTACATAGGAAACTGATGGAGGGTCTAAATAGGAAACGGATGGAGGGTCTACATAGGAAACTGATGGAGGGTCTAAATAGGAAACTGATGGAGGGTCTACATAGGAAACTGATGGAGGGGCTACATAGGAAACTGATGGGGGATCTACATAGGAAACTGATGGGGGATCTACATAGGAAACTGATGGAGGGTCTAAATAGGAAACTGATGGAGGGTTCTGAACCTCATAAGTGAATTAGTGACATAATTATGATTACTTATTTCCTTCTCTTCTGGCGTTGATATGAAACTCCAAAGTAATTCAGAGAGGTTTGCTTTCTAAAATTTGATATATAAAAACTTGAAACTTTACAAAAATGGCCCCCCAAAAAATGCACATAAAATCTGCAACGCAAAATCAGCTGAGCAAACTAACGTCACTCAGTCAAGCCCTTCCTCCCCAGGCAGTGAGAGAAACAGACGTACAGACAGACAGACCTCTAGCGCCTGTCCATATCTCCACCATCATTCCTGGCAGCCACACACATACCACTTAATAAATTGCACCTTTTTCACAAAAGGAATGTTTAACCTTATGAATAATAGATTACCAGTCTCTCTCTTGGTCCCGCCCTCTCAGCCTACAGCTTGAATCAGCTGCTCATTAATAATTAAATGTCATCTCATTATGGGGAGTTTTCATTATGGGATAATTTAATTAAATGAAGAGAACCAAGGACCTGGGAGGGAGAGGGAGGCTGGGGGCCACTGGGGCCCCGTGAAGAGGCCTCTTAATGGGCCCAGGACAGGAGAGAAGCCTGGTAATGCACAGCACTCCATACATTATTTAATGGCTCCCTGGCTCTAAGGAAGGACCGATCGATGATAACTTGTCATCTCATCAATGTGTTGAAAGCATTCCTGAGACCACTTGCTGCATAGCAGAATAGATCCAACCATCTGTAATAGAAAAACAGAAAAGAGGTGTCATTCTGTGATGTGGCGATGGGTAGCTCTGCTTGGACTGTAGTTGTCTCTGCTTGGGCTGTAGTTGTCTCTGATTGGGCTGTAGTTGTCTCTGATTGGGCTGTAGTTGCCTCTGATTGGACTGTAGTTGTCTCTGATGGCACTGTAGTTGCCTCTGATGGCACTGTAGTTGCCTCTGATGGCACTGTAGTTGCCTCTGATGGCACTGTAGTTGTCTCTGCTTGGGCTGTAGTTGTCTCTGCTTGGGCTGTAGTTGTCTCTGCTTGGGCTGTAGTTGTCTCTGCTTGGGCTGTAGTTGTCTCTGCTTGGACTGTAGTTGTCTCTGCTTGGTCTGTAGTTGTCTCTGCTTGGACTGTAGTTGTCTCTGCTTGGGCTGTAGTTGTCTCTGCTTGGGCTGTAGTTGTCTCTGCTTGGGCTGTAGTTGTCTCTGCTTGGACTGTAGTTGTCTCTGCTTGGACTGTAGTTGCCTCTGCTTGGGCTGTAGTTGTCTCTGCTTGGACTGTAGTTGTCTCTGCTTGGGCTGTAGTTGTCTCTGCTTGGGCTGTAGTTGTCTCTGCTTGGGCTGTAGTTGTCTCTGCTTGGACTGTAGTTGTCTCTGCTTGGACTGTAGTTGTCTCTGCTTGGACTGTAGTTGTCTCTGCTTGGGCTGTAGTTGTCTCTGCTTGGGCTGTAGTTGTCTCTGCTTGGGCTGAGGTTGTCTCTGCTTGGGCTGTAGTTGCCTCTGATGGCACTGTAGTTGTCTCTGCTTGGGCTGTAGTTGTCTCTGCTTGGACTGTAGTTGTCTCTGCTTGGGCTGTAGTTGTCTCTGCTTGGGCTGTAGTTGTCTCTGCTTGGGCTGTAGTTGTCTCTGCTTGGGCTGTAGTTGTCTCTGCTTGGGCTGTAGTTGTCTCTGCTTGGGCTGTAGTTGTCTCTGCTTGGGCTGTAGTTGTCTCTGCTTGGACTGTAGTTGTCTCTGCTTGGGCTGAGGTTGTCTCTGCTTGGGCTGTAGTTGTCTCTGCTTGGACTGTAGTTGTCTCTGCTTGGACTGTAGTTGCCTCTGCTTGGGCTGTAGTTGTCTCTGCTTGGGCTGTAGTTGTCTCTGCTTGGACTGTAGTTGTCTCTGCTTGGGCTGTAGTTGTCTCTGCTTGGGCTGTAGTTGTCTCTGCTTGGGCTGTAGTTGTCTCTGCTTGGGCTGTAGTTGTCTCTGCTTGGGCTGTAGTTGTCTCTGCTTGGGCTGTAGTTGTCTCTGCTTGGACTGTAGTTGTCTCTGATTGGGCTGTAGTTGTCTCTGCTTGGGCTGTAGTTGTCTCTGCTTGGGCTGTAGTTGTCTCTGCTTGGGCTGTAGTTGTCTCTGCTTGGACTGTAGTTGTCTCTTCTTGGACTGTAGTTGTCTCTGCTTGGGCTGTAGTTGTCTCTGCTTGGACTGTAGTTGTCTCTGCTTGGACTGTAGTTGTCTCTGCTTGGACTGTAGTTGTCTCTGCTTGGGCTGTAGTTGTCTCTGCTTGGGCTGTAGTTGTCTCTGCTTGGGCTGTAGTTGTCTCTGCTTGGACTGTAGTTGTCTCTGCTTGGGCTGTAGTTGTCTCTGCTTGGACTGTAGGTGCACTGTGTTTTATTTAGGCTCTTTGAAATGAAACACTTGGTAGTTAGCGTCACTGGATGGATGAGGCTTCCTGCTGATTGAGACGGCGTGAGGGAGGGAAGCACAGTCCCAAATGGCACCCTATTCCCTGAGCCCATAGGCTCTGGTCAAAAGTAGTGCACTATATAGGGAATAGGGTGCCATTTGGGATGTAGTCAATGAACGTACAGTTAGGTCAAACACCTCAGCGGAAACGGTGAAGGGTACGAGGCATATATCTGATACGAACACATACATTGATACCACAGTCTGATGGGAGCCATTAGATAGGGAGGGAGAAGGTGGGAAGAGAGGGTGGGGGGGAGCGAGGGTGGGAGGAGAGAGGGTGGGGGGAGAGAGGGTGGGGGGAGAGAGGGTGGGGGGAGAGAGGGTGGGGGGAGAGAGGGTGGGGGGAGAGAGGGTGGGGGAGAGAGGGTGGGGGGGTGTTGAATAAAAAATTAAAAAAATGTATTTGTCACATGCTCCGAATACAGCAAGTATAGACCTTAACGTGAAATGCTTACTTACAAGCCCTTAACCAACAGTTCAAGAAGAGTTAAGAAAATCTTTACCAAATAAACTAAAGTATTTTTCTTTTTTTAAGTAACACAATTAAATAACAATAACGAGGCTATATACAGGGGGTACCGAGTCAGTGTGCAGGGGTACAGGCTAGTTGAGGTAATATGTACATGTAGGTTGGGGTGAAGTAACTATGCATAGATAATAAACAGTGAGTAGCAGCACTGTAGAAAACAAATGGGGAGGGGGTCAATGTAAATAGTCCAGTGGTCATTTGATTAACTGTTCAGCAGTCTTATGGCTTGGGGGTAGAAGCTGTTAAGGAGTCTTTGGTCCTAGACTTGGTGCTCTGGTCCCGGAGTCTCTGATGATTTTATTGCCTTTCCTTGGACACCGCCTATTATATAGGTCCTAGATGGCAGGAAGCTTGGCCTCAGTGATGTACTGGGCCATACGCACTGTTGCGCCTTACGGTCAGATGCCGAGCAGTTGCCATACCAGACGGTGATGCAACCGGTCAGGATGCTCTCGATGGTGCAGCCGTTTAACGTTTTGAGGATCTGAGGACCATTGCCAAATCTTTTCAGTCTCCTGAGGGTGAAAAGGTTTTACGGTGCCCTCTTCACGACTGTCTTGGTGCGTTTGGACCACGATAGTTAGTTGGTGATGTGGACACCAAGGAACTTGAAACTCAACCCGCTCTACCCGTTGATTAATGTGGGCCTGTTCAGCCCGCCTTTTTTCTGTAGTCCATGATCAACTGCTTTGTCTTGCTCACATTGAGGGAGAGGTTGTTGTTCTGGCACCACACTGCCAGTTCTGTGACCTCCTCCCTACAGGCTGTCTCATCATTGTCTGTGATCATCACATTCACTGTTGTGTCATCAGCTAACATAATGATGGTGTTGGAGTGGTGTTTGGCCACACAGTCGTGGGTGAACAGTGAGTACAGGAGGGGACCCCCGTGTTGAGGATCGCAGAGGTGTTGTTGCCTAACTTTACCACCTGGGGGGCGGCCCATCAGGAAGTCCAGGATCAAGTTGCAGAGGGAGGTGTTAAGTCCAAGGGTCCTTTTTATTTTTATTTTTATTTAAGTCAGATAAGAACAAATTCTTATTTACAATAACAGCCTACCCCGTCCAAACCCGGACAAAACTGGGCCAATTGCGCGGCACCCTATGGGACTTTCAATCACAGCCAGATGAGATACAGCCTGGATTCGAACCAGGGACTGTAGTGACACCTCTTGCACTGAGATGCAGCGCCTTAGACCACTGCACCACTCGAGAGCTCTAAAGCTTAGTGATGAGCTTCGTGGGCACTATGGTGTTGAACGCTGAGCTGTCGTCAATGAACAGCCTTCTCACATAGGTGTTCCTTTTGTCCAGGTGGGAAAGGGCAGTTTGGAGTGCGATTGAGATTGCGTCATCTGTAGATCTGTTGGGGCGATATGCGAATTGGAGTGGGTCTAAGGTATCCGGGAGGATGCTGTTGATGTGAGCCATGACCAGCATTTCAAAGCACTTCATGGCTACCAACGTGAGTGCTACGGGGCGGTAATCATTTGGCAGGTCACCTTCGCTTCCTTGGGCACAGGGACTATGGTGGTCTGCTTGAAACATGTAGGTATTACAGACTCGGTCAGGGAGAGGTTGAAAATGTCAGTGAAGACACTTGACAGTTGGTCCGTGCATGCTTTGAGTACACGTCCTGGTAATCCGTCTGGCCCCGCGGCTTTGTGAATGTTGACCTGTTTAAAGATCTTGCTCACATCGGCTACTGAGAGCGTGATCACACAGTCGTCCAGAACAGCTTGTGCTCTTGTGCATGCTTCAGTGTTGCTTGCCTCGAAGTGAGCGTAAAAGGCATTTAGCTCGTCTAGTAGGCTCGCATCACTGGGCAGCTCGCGTCTGGGTTTCCCTTTGTAGTCCGTAATAGTTTTCAAGCCCTGCCACATCCGACGAGCGTCAGAGCCGGTGTAGTAGGATTCAATCTTAATCCTGTATTGACGCTTTGCTTGTTTGATGGTTCGTCTGGGGGCATAGTGGGATTTCTTATAAGAGTCCGGATTAGTGTCACACTCCTTGAAAGCGGCAGCTCTAGCCTTTAGCTCGATTGTGGGAAGAGAGGATGGGGGGAGAGAGGGTGGGGGGAGGGAGATGGTGGGAAGAGAGGGTGGGGGGAGAGGGAGATGGTGGGAAGAGAGGGTGGGGGGAGAGGGAGTTGGGGGGAGCGAGGGTGTTGTCGGAGAGAGGGTGGGGGGATGGGGAGAGGGAGTTGGGGGAATAAGAGAGGGCAGGGGTGAGATAGTGGGAGGGAGATGGTGGGAAGAGACGGTGGAGGGAGGGGGATGGGGAGAGGGGGATGGGGAGAGGGAGTTGGGGAGGAAGAGAGGGGGAGAGGGGGAGAAAGAGATAGGGGGTGAGGCTGAGGGGGGAGAAAGAGATATGGAGTGAGGCTGAGGGGGGAGAAAGAGATATGGGGTGAGGCTGAGGGGGGAGAAAGAGATATGGGGTGAGGCTGAGGGGGGAGAAAGAGATATGGGGTGAAGCTGAGGGGGGAGAAAGAGATATGGGGTGAGGCTGAGGGGTTTGTCTGGTCTCCAGGAGCAAGCACTCTAATTATGCCGCCACCACACACACACACACACACACACACACACACACACACACACACACACACACACACACAAGCTCGCAGCAAGACAGACGAGAGAGAGTTACTTCTGCGCCACACTAGTATTGGGTTCTTAGTTATTCACTACACCAAAATAAATAAATAGCATCTCCAAAGTTTCAGAGACAAATTTAGTTACAACATGTACCGTGTGTGTCTGAAGGGCGGATGGGATTTAGTAGTGGGGTCGGGAGAAGTGGTATTGAAGTGGGAGGATAAAACAAGCTTAAAGGGATAGTTCACCCAAATCACAAAATTACATGTTACAAATTACAAATCCCCTTCAAGTCATGTGACCGATATTAGCATTTTTCCACACATCATGTTCAAATCATCTATAAGTGACTTTGTTGAGCTTCACAAACAATTGTAGATACTTTCGGATGATTTGGACATGATGCATGAAAAAGTCTAATATCCGTCCCATGACTTCAATGGGATTTGTGCCACAAATGCTAAAACATTAGCACGTGGAAATAGTGCCAGGGAAACTAAACCAAAGCATGGATTGCTGTCATACATCAACTGTTTACAGAGTAAAGATACCAATATGCCATTTTGTAATTTGGGTGAACTATCTCTTTAAATAGCTGTTACGTAGCTTTACAGCCACAATGTTGGAGCCCTCTAGAAAACAAGCTTCTGTTTATGTTTAGCCTTGCCCTTCTTCCTAGTTGTTAGGCAGATTGCTAAACGTCTATACTGCACAAGATCTGTCATCGAGTCGTGGACCCAACATTCTGATTCATGTGACTGATGTTCATGGGTGGGATTGTACATCCATCCAGAACATCACGTTCTATATGACACGTAATACAACTGTCTTCCAGAACATCACGTTCTATATGACACGTAGTACAACTGTCTTCCAGAACATCACGTTCTATATGACACGTAATACAACTGTCTTCCAGAACATCACGTTCTATATGACACGTAGTACAACTGTCTTCCAGAACATCACGTTCTATATGACACGTAGTACAACTGTCTTCCAGAACATCAGGTTCTATATGACACGTAGTACAACTGTCTTCCAGAACATCACGTTCTATATGACACGTAATACAACTGTCTTCCAGAACATCACGTTCTATATGACACGTAGTACAACTGTCTTCCAGAACATCACGTTCTATATGACACGTAGTACAACTGTCTTCCAGAACATCAGGTTCTATATGACACGTAGTACAACTGTCTTCCAGAACATCACGTTCTATATGACACGTAATACAACTGTCTTCCAGAACATCACGTTCTATATGACAAGTAGTACAACTGTCTTCCAGAACATCACGTTCTATATGACACGTAATACAACTGTCTTCCAGAACATCACATTCTATATGACACGTAGTGCAACTGTCTTCCAGAACATCACATTCTATATGACAAGTAGTACAACTGTCTTCCAGAACATCACGTTCTATATGACACGTAGTACAACTGTCTTCCAGAACATCACGTTCTATATGACAAGTAGTACAACTGTCTTCCAGAACATCACGTTCTATATGACAAGTAGTACAACTGTTTTCCAGAACATCACGTTCTATATGACACGTAGTACAACTGTCTTCCAGAACATCACGTTCTATATGACACGTAGTACAACTGTCTTCCAGAACATCACGTTCCATATGACACGTAGTGCAACTGTCTTCCAGAACATCACGTTCTATATGACACGTAATACAACTGTCTTCCAGAACATCACGTTCTATATGACACGTAATACAACTGTCTTCCAGAACATCACGTTCTATATGACACGTAATACAACTGTCTTCCAGAACATCACATTCTATATGACACGTAGTACAACTGTCTTCCAGAACATCACGTTCTATATGACACGTAGTACAACTGTCTTCCAGAACATCAGGTTCTATTTGACACGTAGTAGAACTGCCTTCCAGAACATCACGTTCCATATGACACGTAGTACAACTGTCTTACACAGCGTTGCTAGCGATCTATTACAGAATATAGAAAATCTCTCATTTAGAAAAGGGTTACATTAGGAAATAGATTCCCTGCATTTAGATTGCCAAACCACCAATTATAACAGCAAAAACAACGTTGACATAGCAGTTGTTACTGTTCAAAAAGTGTCAAATGAAAGCCATTTATTTTGCATATTTTTTACAATAAATTAAATATTTCATTTCCTACACAGAAATAACCATGTTTGTAACAGAAATAACCCTGTTTGTAACAGAAATAACCCTGTTTGTAACAGAAATAACCCTGTTTGTAAAATGAAATAAGCTGTGAAAGCCTCACACATTTATGCATAACGTATAATATGCAGAGTCTAACGCCTGAATTCTAAAGAGGAAACCCTTTTAACATAAACATTCCCCATTTTGTGAAAACAACTTGGCTAATTTGTTTAGCCTGGGTAATAAGCTGGGGAAGGCACACAATGAAAGAAAGCATTCTGGCTTTAAAATGAATAAAAATTGATTGCGTCCCAATAAAAAGGGAATTGGCAGAGTGTTAACTGAATCTGCCATAAACGTCTGTAGCCGTCCCCGGCCGCTTTATTGTGTGTTAATGTAATAGAGAACACTTAGCTATAAACCCCTCTCTCTTCTCTCTGATGAGCTCACAGAGGATTTCCAAGATGGCCTGCTGATGAAATTGTAAAAATTAGATTAGAGCGAGCTGCTAATGACTCCTAAAAACAAAGGAAAATCTCCAAATACAATTAGCCTTAGCCTTTCCTTTCTCTAAATACATCATATGTAAATTACTGTCATTGGGAGAAATATGTCTGCCTGGAAGGCTGAAGCTTCATTAGATATCTCACCGGGGTTTAACAGAGACTTATACCTCACTGGGGTTTAGCAGAGACTTATACCTCACTGGGGTTTAGCAGAGACTTATACCTCACCGGGGTTTCACTGGGACTTATACCTCACCGGGGTTTCACTGGGACTTATACCTCACTGGGGTTTAACAGAGACTTGTATCTCATTTGGGTTTCACTGGGACTTATACCTCACCAGGGTTTAACAGAGACTTGTATCTCACTGGGGTTTCACTGGGACTTATACCTCACCAGGGTTTAACAGAGACTTGTATCTCACCGGGGTTTCACTGGGACTTATACCTCACCGGGGTTTCACTGGGACTTATTCCTCACTGGGGTTTAACAGAGACTTGTATCTCACTTGGGTTTCACTGGGACTTATATCTCACTGGGCTTTCACTGGGACTTATATCTCACTGGGGTTTAACAGAGACTTATACCTCACCGGGGTTTAACAGAGACTTATATCTCACTGGGGTTTAACAGAGACTTATATCTCACTGGGGTTTCACTGGGACTTATATCTCACTGGGGTTTCACTGGGACTTATATCTCACCGGGATTTTACAAAGACTTATACCTCACTGGGGTTTAACAGAGACGTATATCTCACTGGGGTTTTACCAAGACTTATACCTCACCGGGGTTTAACAGAGACGTATACCTCACCGGGGTTTAACAGAGACTTATATCTCACTGGGGTTTCACTGGGACTTATATCTCACTGGGATTTTACAAAGACTTATACCTCACTGGGGTTTTACCAAGACTTATACCTCACTGGGGTTTCACTGGGACTTATACCTCACTGGGGTTTCACCGGGACTTATACCTCACTGGGGTTTCACTGGGACTTATACCTCACCGGGGTTTCACCAAGACTTATACCTCACTGGGGTTTCACCAAGACTTATACTTCACTGGGGTTTCACCAAGACTTATATCTCACTGGGGTTTCACTGGGACTTATACCTCACTGGGGTTTCACCAAGACTTCAATAGGAACATTATTTTAGAAATGTATTTATATTAGAAAAGATAGAATGTATTGTTCTCTGCTATATACAGTTGAAGTCGGAAGTTTACATACACCTTAGCCAAATACATTTAAACAAAAATGTTCACAATTCCTGACATTTAATCAGAGTAAAAATGTCCTGTCTTAGGTCAGTTAGGATCACCACTTTATTTTAAGAATGTGAAATGTCAGAATAATAGTAGAGAGAATGATTTATTTCAGCTTTTATTTATTTCATCACATTCCCAGTGGGTCAGAAATTTACATACACTCAATAAGTATTTGGTAGCATTGCCTTTAAATTGTTTAACTTGTGTCAAACATTTTGGGTAGCCTTCCACCAGCTTCCCACAATAAGTTGGGTGAATTTTGGCCCATTCCTCTTGACAGAGCTGGTGTAACCGAGTCAGGTTTGTAGGCCTCCTTGCTCGCACATGCCTTTTCAGTTCTGCCCACAAATTTTCTATGGGATTGAGGTCAGGGCTTTGTGATGACCACTCCATTACCTTGACTTGGTTGTCCTTAAGCCATTTTGCCACAACTTTGGAAGTATGCTTGGGGTAATTGTCCATTTGGAAGTGTCACGTTCCTGACCTGTTTTCCTTTTTCTTGTATTTATTTAGTTGGTCAGGGCGTGAGTTGGGTGGGTTTGTCTATGTTTGATTTTCTATGTTGGGATGTTTGTGTTCGGCCGGGTATGATTCTCAATCAGAGACAGCTGTCAATCGTTGTCCCTGATTGAGAATCATACTTAGGCAGCCTGGGTTTCACGTGTGTTTGTGGGTGTTTGTTTCCGTGTCTGTGTTTGTTGCACCACACGGTACTGTATCAGTTTATGCACTTCGTTTATTTGTTTTGTATTCAGTATTCAGTTTCGTTTTAATAAATCATTATGAACACTAACCACTCTGCGTATTGGTCCGATCCGTCTCGCCTCTCCTCGTCCGAGGAGGAGGAAGAATATGACGATAGCCGTAACAGGAAGACCCATTTGCGACCAAACTTTAACTTCCTGAATGATGTCTTCAGATGTTGCTTCAATATATCCACATAATTTTCCTCCCTCATGATGCTATCTATTTTGTGAAGTGCACCAGTCCCTCCTGCAGCAAAGCACCCCCACAACATGATGCTGCCATCCCCGTGCTTCACGGTTGGGATGGTGTTCTTCGGCTTGCAAGCCTCCCCTTTTACCTCCAAACATAACGATGGTCATTATGGCCAAACAGTTCTATTTTTGTTTCATCAGACCAGAGGACATTTCTCCAAAAAGTACGATCTTTGTCCCCATGTGCAGTTGCAAACCGTAGTCTGGCTTTTTTTATGGAGGTTTTGGAGCAGTGGCTTCTTCCTTGCTGAGCGGCCATTCAGGTTATGTCGATATAAGACTTGTTTTACTGTGGAAATAGATACTTTTGTACCTGTTTCCTCCAGCATCTTCACAAGGTCCTTTGCTGTTGTTCTGGGATTGATTTGCACTTTTCGCACCAAAGTACGTTCATCTCTAGGAGACAGAACGCGTCTCCTTCCTGAGCGGTATGACGGATGCGTGGTCCAATGGTGTTTATACTTGCGTACTATTGTTTGTACAGATGAACGTGGTACCTTCAGGTGTTTGGAAATTGCTCCCAAGGTTGAATCAGACTTGTGGAGGTCTACATTTTTCTTTCTGAGGTCTTGACTGATTTCTTTAGATTTCCCCATGATGTCATGTAAAGAGGCACTGTGTTTGAAGGTAGGCCTTGAAATACATCCACAGGTACACCTCCAATTGACTCAAATGATGTCAGTTAGCCTATCAGAAGCTTCTAAAGCCATGGCATCATTTTCTGGAATTTTCCAAGCTGTTTAAAGGCACAGTCAACTTAGTGTATGTAAACTTCTGACCTACTGGAATTGTGATACAGTGAATTATAAGTGAAATATTCTGTCTGTTGGAAAAATTGTGTCATGCACAAAGTAGATGTCCTAACCGACGTGACAAAACTATAGTTTGTTAACAAGAAATTTGTGGAGTGGTTCAAAAACGAGTTTTAATGACTCCAACCTAAGTGTATGTAAACTTCCAACATCAACTGTAACTGTTATATTTCTAGAAGAATCTCTTTTAAGATAATGTACAGCTACTAAAATTGTGAGAGAAAAATCCAAAACAGAAAACACAGTTTATTACCTGCTGAATGATATCAACATCTCTTGTCCAATATTTCACAATGATACATTTGTTTATTTCTTTGGCAGTTGTTCCACATGTTGATTGTTGTATATGGTGAAACAGCCCTATAGCCTTTCCTCTGTCTCTACTCTAACTTATTCCTGTTACTGTCTCAGTCTATTCTCTGCCAAACTATCTAACTCTCAAACTCCAGGAAGCATGGAAAACCCATCAGAAGTTCTTCAACCTCTCTCTCTCTGCCAAGGTGTTTACACAATCTAAGCCCTCCAATTATTTGCCCAACCAGAGAAGAAGAAAACTTTGTGACTCAATGGCCCTTCAGAACTAAACAGACCTGCTCTCCTCTAGCTGTTCCTATAGGATAACCCAAACACACATACATGACAACTTCACAGCATTACACAGCCATTAAACAGGATAAAGTCATGACATATTCACAGCATTACACAGCCATTAAACAGGATAAAGTCATGACATATTCACTGCATTACACAGCCATTAAACAGGATAAAGTCATGACATCACGGCATTACACAGCCATTAAACAGGATAAAGTCATGACATATTCACAGCATTACACAGCCATTAAACAGGATAAAGTCGTGACATCTTCACTGCATTACACAGCCATTAAACAGGATAAAGTCATGACATCACAGCATTACACAGACATTAAACAGGATAAAGTCATGACATCTTCACTGCATTACACAGCCATTAAACAGGATAAAGTCATGACATCACAGCATTACACAGCCATTAAACAGGATAAAGTCATGACATCTTCACAGCATTACACAGCCATTAAACAGGATAAAGTCATGACATCTTCACAGCATTACACAGCCATTAAACAGGATAAAGTCATGACATCACAGCATTACACAGCCATTAAACAGGATAAAGTCGTGACATCACAGCATTACACAGCCATTAAACAGGATAAAGTCATGACATATTCACTGCCTTACACAGCCATTAAACAGGATAAAGTCATGACATCTTCACAGCATTACACAGCCATTAAACAGGATAAAGTCATGACATCTTCACAGCATTACACAGCCATTAAACAGGATAAAGTCAGGGGAGTTAGTTATGGGGGCGATGGGTGGGTGGCTTCCATTGTGATTAGGTGATATACTGGTTTGACCAAAGAAACTGACAGCTAAACGTCCCAGAGATTCTAGCTGAATTAGTAAATTACCTTGAAATAGAAGTGCTACTCTGACTGATCATCTAGCTTTCTATAAATAACTGATGATCTGTGTTGAATGTATACATTTAAAGAATATAGGTATTTACCACATTTAAAAAAATCTAGACCAAAACATATCTCTGTGAGTACCTTAATAACACAAGGACCACTAACAGACAAGTCTGCCAATATCTGCTTGTTCGGTTGTATAATACCACATCTGTTGGTTTTGCAAGTAGCTAATACGTGTGATGGTTACGAAAGCTGGTGAGTAGGTTTGCACAAATTCCAACATGGTTGGAAGATTCCCAGAATCAGGAAGGAATTCTCCAACAGGGATTTCTGAAAGACCTGGTCATTTTGGGTACCCTAAGAGCGCCTGAAATGGAGGCTCTGCCAGACTGGCAGCTCAGCTGCTGGGTATTTCCACACACTGTCCCTCCGTCCCTCTGTCCATCAACCATCTGTCCTGAAGGAAAGTCTTAAGGTCTAACATCGAACTTGTCTGTCTTCACCAGACTCATGCACACGTCACAAACGCTCAGCTCAACACCCGGGGAGCCGAATGTGAAGAGACAACACTGCTTACTGGTAATGCTACTGAAATCAAAGCACATGTTTATTTGTCACATGCGATAAAATACAACAGGTGTAGTAGACCTTACCGTGAAATGCTTACTGACAAGCCCTTAACCAACAATGCAGTTCAAGAAATATAGTTGAAAAAATATTTACTAAATAAACTGAAGTAAATAATGAAATCAAAAGTAACACAATAAAATAACAATAATGAGGCTACAGGGGGTACCGGCATCGGGTCAACGTGCGGGGGTACAAGTTAGTCGAGGTAATTTGAACATGTAGGTAAAGTGACTATGCATAGACAACAAACATCGAGTAGCAGCAGTGTAAAAACAAAGGGGGGGCATTTGATTAACTGTTCAGCAGTCTTATGGCTTGGGGGTAGAAGCTGTTAAGGAGCCTTTTGGACCAATACTTGGCGTGCTCAGGTACCGCTTAACGTGCAATAGCAGAGAGGACAGTCTATGACTAGGGTGACTGGGATCTTTGAAAATGTTTTGGCTCTTCCTCTGACACCGCCTAGTATACAGGTCCTAGATGGCAGGAAGCTTGGCCCCAGTGATGTAGGCCGTACACACTACCCTCACTACCACTACCCACTACCCCCAGGCCGTACACACTACCCTCTGTAGCACATTACGGTCGGATGCCAAGCAGTTGCAATACCAGGCGGTGATGCAACCTGTAAGGATGCTCTTGATGTTGCAGCTGTAGAACTTTTTGAGGATCTGGGGACTTATACCAAATCTTTTCAGTCTCCTGACACTGGTTCTAGACTAGACTAGCATGTAATACACTGGTTCAAGACTAGCCTACCGTGTAATACACTGGTTCTAAACTAGACTAGCACATAATACACTGGTTCTAGACTAGACTAGCACGTAATACACTGGTTCTAGACTAGACTAGCACATAATACACTGGTTCTAGACTAGACTAGCATGTAATACACTGGTTCTAGACTAGACTAGCATGTAATACACTGGTTCTAGACTAGACTAGCATGTAATACACTGGTTCTAGACTAGACTAGCATGCACTACACTGGTTCTAGACTAGACTAGCATGTAATACACTGGTTCTAGACTAGACTAGCATGTAATACACTGGTTCAAGACTAGACTAGCATGTAATACACTGGTTCAAGACTAGACTAGCATGTAATACACTGGTTCTAGACTAGGCTACTGTGTAATACCCTGGTTCTAGACTAGACTAGCATGTAATACACTGGTTCTAGACTAGGCTACTGTGTAATACACATGTTCTAAACTAGACTAGCACATAATAAACTGGTTCTAGACTAGACTAGCACATAATACACTGGTTCTAGACTAGACTAGCACATAATACACTGGTTCTAGACTAGACTAGCATGTAATACACTGGTTCTAGACTAGGCTGGCGCATAACACACTGGTTCTAGACTAGACTAGCACATAATATGCTGGTTCTAGACTAGACTAGCATGTAATACACTGGTTCTAGACTAGACTAGCATGTAATACACTGGTTCTAGACTAGGTTACCGTGTAATACACTGGTTCTAGACTAGCATGTAATACACTGGATCTAGACTAGAACGTAATACAACGGTTCTATACTAGACTAGCACGTAATCCATTGGTTCTAGACTAGCACGTAATACACGGGTTCTAGACTAGCACGTAATACACAGGTTCTAGACTAGCACATAATACACAGGTTCTAGACTAGCACATAATACACCAGTTCTATACTAGACTAGCACGTAATACACTGGTTCTAGACTAGACTAGCATGTAATACACTGGTTCAATCTTCATCCAGTTCGAGGTGAGTAATCGCTGTTCTGATGTCCAGAAGCTCTTTTCGGTCAGAAGAGACGGTAGCAGCAACATTATGTACAAAATGAGCTACAAACAATGCAAAAAACGAGTAAAATAGCACAGCTGGTTAGGAGCCCGTAACATGGCAGCCCTCTGGTGCTCAATGCACAAAGCACGTAATAGACTGGTTCTAGACTAGCATGTAATACACAGGTTCTAGACTAGCACGTACTACACCGGTTCTATACTAGACTAGCACGTAATACATTGGTTCTAGACTAGCACATAATACACTTGTTCTAGACTAGAGCATAATACACTGATTCTAGACTAGCGTGTAATACACTGATTCTAGACTAGACTAGCGCATAATACACTGATTCTTGACTAGGCTAGCGTGTAATACACTGGTTCTAGACTAGGCTACCGTGTATAACAATGGTTCTAGTCTAGCGTGTAATACAATGGTTCTAGTCTAGCGTGTAATACACTGGTTCTAGTCTAGCGTGTACTACACTAGTTCTAGGCTAGGCTAGTGTGTAATACACTGGTTCTAGACTAGTGTGTAATACACATGTTCTAGACTAGGCTTGTGCGTAATACACTGGTTCTAGACTAGGCTAGTGTGTAATACACTGGTTCTAGACTAGGCTAGTGTGTAATACACTGATTCTAGACTAGGCTTGCGTGTAATACACTGGTTCTAGACTAGGCTTGCGTGTAATACACTGGTTCTAGACTAGGCTTGCGTGTAATACACTGGTTCTAGACAAGGCTAGCATGTAATACACTGGTTCTAGACTAGAGTGTAATACACTGGTTCTAGACTAGACTAGCATGTAACACACTGATTCTAGACTAGGCTGGCTGACGAACAAATCAACACACCAGTGGGTTTAATATTATCTAGGCCCCTGAGCCCTATACAAACCCTTTCAACAAAATGACGCACACTAGTCAATCATTATTTGTTTTTCGAGCTAAAACAAAATGTCATACATCTCAACAACATATATTATATAAAAACAAATGTGTATGTCTCTGAATAGCCAAAGTATTAATTAGGGTTAATGTTCTTGAAGGAGCCAGGCAACAGATTAGGGTAATTGAAAGTCCATACCATGACTGAAATAACCACTCTTTCACAAGGGGCTAGACCCTCCGGTGCCTTTTACTGTCTGTCCCAGAGAACTAAATATATTCTCTGCATTCTGAATGGCATTCCTGTCCCTAAGCAGGCGTGCCAGTAGTTGACAGTACAGGAGAATAAATAGCTTTCTCAGCCAAGCCTTTTTCAAGCCTGACACATGTGTGAAGATGGGCGTGTGTGTGTGTGTGTGTGTGTGTGTGTGTGTGTGTGTGTGTGTGTGTGTGTGTGTGTGTGTGTGTGTGTGTGTGTGTGTGTGTGTGTGTGTGTGTGTGTGTGTGTGTGTGTGTGTGTGTGTGTGTGTGTGTGTGTGTGTGTGTGAGAGAGAGAGTGCAAAAGGAAACACATCTGAAATAGTTCAATAGCACTTGTCTTGATATCAATATCTTGGTATTGTCTTTCCTTTTTTATCAGCTTGCATTAGCAGCGTCTCTGATCAGCAGGCGTTCATAGATATTGACATAGTAATAACTGCTCTGGCAGGGCAGAGAGTCCTAATTTCTCAGGATCTCAGCGCTGAGCCAAAATTATGTCACTCCAAACACCTGTTCCCCTGAAAAACGTCACTGGCCTTAAGTAGTTCCGGCATCCGTCCAAAAAGTGAACTTCTGAACCTACTGGGCCAAGCTCTCTCTCTCTCTCCCCCTCTCTCCCTCCCTCCCTCTCTCTCTTTCGGGGTGCAGAAGCAGGAGGCAGGAGATGGCTGGTAGCAACACCCGCTCTAATTTAGTGATAGTGTAAGAGTTTACATAAGGGATGTGCAACTCTGTGCCTGTCAGTCAAGCTCTCTAGCGCACACACACACACACACACACACACACACACACACACACACACACACACACTGCAGCTAGCTTAGTGATGTCCCAATCCCATTCATGTCATTTAAAACGCTGACGAGAGACTAAACTTCAGCAGCACAGATGTTAGATATGGTTTGCGTATCTCCTGTCCTGTAGGGAGTTCACACTTCCGTACCTGTGAAAATAACCTCTGCAACATGTCTCAATGTGTTCCTCAAGTAAATCACCTGTTTTCTGCTCCTCGCTGGAAATAAACGCTAGGAATAAGGCATCTTTAAGAACTACACAGCGACTTTTACTTATTTGTTATTTAGGTATTTACACAACGTCTTTTACTTTGTAACTATTTAACTTTATCACTTAAAATATATATATACTGTATATTACTTAATGTATTTACCCAACTTTTTTTTCTCAATTTTTTTAATTTTATAAACATCTTTGTAGATGAAAGTTCAAAAACAGCATAAATAGATGGCTGGTGTTGTAACCACGTCTGTTAAAACAGAACAATCACAGAGTCAGACAGGCTTCACAGCGTAGTATTCATAATGAACCATTTTAGGGCACTGTCTCCAACCTACATTTTAGAGGCCCTCCTCTTGGCTGCAGACATATATATATATATATTTAAAAAATCTGTTTTAAAGCTCATTTCCTGCAATTCTACACATTTTTCCATGGGGCGGAGAGAACATTTGACCGTTTTAAAGTTTGTTTCTTGCAAGCCTATACATTTTGGTCATGTGGCTGAGAGAAAACATTTAAGTTCAAAAGCTAATTTCCTGCAATTTTAGACATTTTGCCATGGGTCAGAAAGAACATTTGACAGTTTTAAAGTTAGTTTCCTGTAATTATACACATCTTGTCATGGCTTATGACGTGTTCTTATGCATTCTGAGTGACTCACACATTATAGCACAGCAGATATGGATTCAGATAGCAGATTCGGTCTAAAATAGTCTGGTCCAGAGTGAATACACTTGTGGACCAGACAATGCCCTCTCTCTGTCTCTTTGTCTTCTCTCTGCCCTCTCTCTGCCCTCTCTCTGCCCTCTCTCTGCCCTCTCTCTGTCCTCTCTCTGTCCTCTCTCTGTCCTCTCTCTGTCCTCTCTCTGTCCTCTCTCTGTCCTCTCTCTGTCCTCTCTCTGTCTTCTCTCTGTCTTCTCTCTGTCCTCTCTCTGTCCTCTCTCTGTCCTCTCTCTGTCCTCTCTCTGTCCTCTCTCTGTCCTCTCTCTGTCCTCTCTCTGTCCTCTCTCTGTCCTCTGCCAAACACCCAATGCATATTTATTTCTTAAAGTGATTTTGAATGAGCATTTTATCATCTTTATATGGCATCCTTTTTCTTACACACAACCTTTCTATGTCCAATCCATTCTCCAACAAACACAGTTTGTCCAACATAACTCACCTATATTCATCTCTACAGGTAGAAAGAAACCTGACATTTACAGCATTGGCCAAGCTCATGTTTTATGGACCCAGGCTTTGGGAGGAAACCAGCTCAGCAATGCTTCAGTCTAACCAGTCACCAACTGGGATGGAAACCTGGGTTTAAACACTACTTGAAATCATTCAAATACTTTTAGCATTTTTGCATTAGCCTGCTTGGCAGTTCCAGATGGGTGGGGTTTGCAGTTTTCGCGACTATTCTATTGGTTCCCAGTTCCAGATGGGTGGGGTTTGCAGTTTTCGCGACTATTCTATTGGTTCCCAGTTCCAGATGGGTGGGGTTTGTGAGCTATATATCCCCTCACACAGGTCTTCTCCCTAGCTACGTATCACCTCACACAGGTCTTCTCCCTAGCTATATATCCCCTCACACAGGTCTTCTCCCTAGCTATATATCACCTCACACAGGTCTTCTCCCTAGCTATATATCACCTCACACAGGTCTTCTCCCTAGCTATATATCACCTCACACAGGTCTTCTGACTAGCTATATATCCCCTCACACAGGTCTTCTCCCTAGCTATATATCACCTCACACAGGTCTTCTCCCTAGCTATACATCACCTCACACAGGTCTTCTCCCTAGCTATGTATCACCTCACACAGGTCTTCTCCCTAGCTATATATCCCCTCACACAGGTATTCTCACTAGCTATATATCCCCTCACACAGGTCTTCTCCCTAGCTATATATCCCCTCACACAGGTCTTCTCCCTAGCTATATATCACCTCACACAGGTCTTCTCCCTAGCTATATATCCCCTCACACAGGTCTTCTCCCTAGCTATATATCACCTCACACAGGTCTTCTCCCTAGCTATATATCACCTCACACAGGTCTTCTCCCTAGCTATATATCCCCTTACATAGGTCTTCTCCCTAGCTATATATCACCTCACACAGGTCTTCTCCTTAGCTATATATCACCTCACACAGGTCTTCTCCCTAGCTATATATCCCCTCACACAGGTCTTCTCACTAGCTATATATCCCCTCACACAGGTCTTCTCCCTAGCTATATATCACCTCACACAGGTCTTCTCCCTAACTATATATCCCCTCACACAGGTCTTCTCCCTAGCTATATATCCCCTCACACAGTTCTTCTCCCTAGCTATATATCACCTCACACAGGTTTCACAGAGGTCCACTCTCCACACCACGGCTGGGTTTCACAGAGGGCCACTCTCCACACCACGACTGGGTTTCACAGAGGACCACTCTCCACACCATGGCTGGGTTTCACAGAGGGCCATTCTCCACACCACGGCTGGGTTTCACAGAGGACCACTCTCCACACCACGGCTGGGTTTCACAGAGGGCCACTCTCCACACCACGACTGGGTTTCACAGAGGACCACTCTCCACACCATGGCTGGGTTTCACAGAGGGCCACTCTACACACCATGACTGGGTTTCACAGAGGGCCACTCTCCACACCACGGCTGGGTTTCACAGAGGTCCACTCTCCACACCACGGCTGGGTTTCACAGAGGGCCACTCTAAACACCATGGCTGGGTTTCACAGAGGGCCACTCTCCACACCACAGCTGGGTTTCACAGAGGGCCACTCTCCATGCCATGGCTGGGTTTCACAGAGGTCCACTCTCCACACCATGGCTGGGTTTCACAGAGGGCCACTCTCCACACCATGGCTGGGTTTCACAGAGGGCCACTCTCCACACCATGACTGGGTTTCACAGAGGACCACTCTCCACACCACGGCTGGGTTTCACAGAGGGCCACTCTCCACACCATGACTGGGTTTCACAGAGGACCACTCTCCACACCATGACTGGGTTTCACAGAGGGCCACTCTCCACACCACGGCTGGGTTTCACAGAGGGCCACTCTCCACACCACGGCTGGGTTTCACAGAGGGCCACTCTCCACACCATGGCTGGGTTTCACAGAGGGCCACTCTACACACCATGACTGGGTTTCACAGAGGGCCACTCTCCACACCACGGCTGGGTTTCACAGAGGTCCACTCTCCAAACCACGGCTGGGTTTCACAGAGGGCCACTCTCCACACCATGGCTGGGTTTCACAGAGGGCCACTCTACACACCATGACTGGGTTTCACAGAGGGCCATTCTCTACACCACGGCTGGGTTTCACAGCCGGACTGTACCTGAAGTAATGTTTTAATCTAGTGGACGGTAAAAGAATAGCTCACTGAAATTGACGTAGTATATTCTTGGCTGCACTGAGTCACATTAAACTACGGGAAGACCCCACCACCACCACCACCATCTCCCCCACCACCACCACCACCATCACCACCACCACCACCACCACCATCACCATCACCACCACCACCATCTCCCCCACCATCACCACCACCACCACCTCCACCACCACCACCATCTCCACCACCACCACCACCACCACCATCACCACCACCATCACCACCACCACCACCACCACCACCACCACCACCACCACCATCTCCACCACCACCATCACCACCACCACCACCACCTCCACCACCATCATCTCCCCCACCACCACCACCACCACCACCACCTCCACCACCACCACCACCTCCACCACCACCACCTCCACCACCACCACCTCCACCACCACCACCACCTCCACCACCACCATCACCACCACCTCCACCACCTCCACCACCACCACCTCCACCACCACCACCACCTCCACCACCACCATCACCACCACCTCCACCACCACCACCACCACCACCACCACCACCTCCATCACCACCACCACCACCACCACCTCCACCACCACCACCATCACCACCACCACCATCTCCCCCACCATCACCACCACCAAAAACATGCAGCATGTAGATCCTACCAATAAGATACGTTTTTTTCATTTGTAACATTGTGGTGATTTTAGTGTTGGCACAACAGGTCCCAGAGTGGTGGGAGGTGGGGGACATGTTTTCCTGGGACCCAGAGTGTTTCCTGACCTAACCAACTCCGGGCCCTAGTTTTAGCGTATGACACAGTAATAAATCAGCTTTATGACAGGACTAGAGCATTTCTCTAAATCAGGTCAAAACGGTAGAAAGAAGAATGAAATAACTCCTGGAAAAACAGGAGGAAGAAAACATTAAAACCCTTTACACAGACCTAGAGACAACAACTGTGATTGGACAATACATCTAACAGGAACCCTTTACACAGACCTAGAGACAACAACTGTGATTGGACAATACATCTAACAGGAACCCATTACACAGACCTAGACACAACAACTGTGATTGGACAATACATCTAACAGGAACCCTTTACACAGACCTAGAGACAACAACTGTGATTGGACAATACATCTAACAGGAACCCTGTACACAGACCTAGAGACAACAACTGTGATTGGACAATACATCTAACAGGAACCCTTTACACAGACCTGGAGACAACAACTGTGATTGGACAATACATCTAACAGGAACCCTTTACACAGACCTAGAGACAACAACTGTGATTGGACAATACATCTAACAGGAACCCTTTACACAGACCTAGAGACAACAACTGTGATTGGACAATACATCTAACAGGAACCCTTTACACAGACCTAGAGACAACAACTGTGATTGGACAATACATCTAACAGGGCTGAGCTGTCTGTATACAGGGTTCAATGGTTCAGGCCTTTACGTCTGTATTTAAAACCAATCAATCAATCAATCAAGTTTATTTTATATAGCCCTTCGTACATCAGCTAATATCTCGAAGTGCTGTACAGAAACCCAGCCTAAAACCCCAAACAGCAAGCAATGCAGGTGTAGAAGCACGGTGGCTAGGAAAAACTCCCTAGAAATGCCAAAACCTAGGAAGAAACCTAGAGAGGAACCAGGCTATGAGGGGTGGCCAGTCCTCTTCTGGCTGTGCCGGGTGGAGATTAGACACTAATCTACACTAAAAGACACTAATACACTATGGACATCACTATTGTGTTGATTGACACAAATAAAATGGGTCTATTTTAGGATATAGAAACATGAGGTTACGTTTCCCCTGGTCCAGATGCCTTCTCTTGGCTACCTGCAGCTGTGGTTGTTATCAGTAGGCTACAGTTGATCAGACTAAAGCACAGATTCATCGTGCACGTTGACAAATCATGAGGCATTTTATAAAACATAATTGGTAGTGGGTATGGTCTCCACATAACACAGCTTGGTAGTGGGTATAGTCTCCACATAACACAGCTTGGTAGTGGGTATGGTCTCCACATAACACAGCTTGGTAGTGGGTATGGTCTCCACATAACACAGCTTGGTAGTGGGTATGGTCTCCACATAACACAGCTTGGTAGTGGGTATGGTCTCCACATAACACAGCTTGGTAGTGGGTATGGTCTCCACATAACACAGCTTGGTAGTGGGTATGGTCTCCATATAACACAGCTTGGTAGTGGGTATGGTCTCCACATAACACAGCTTGGTAGTGGTTATGGTTTCCACATAACACAGCTTGGTAGTGGGTATAGTCTCCACATAACACAGCTTGGTAGTGGGTATAGTCTCCACATAACACAGCTTGGTAGTGGGTATAGTCTCCACATAACACAGCTTGGTAGTGGGTATGGTCTCCACATAACACAGCTTGGTAGTGGGTATGGTCTCCACATAACACAGCTTGGTAGTGGGTATAGTCTCCACATAACACAGCTTGGTAGTGGGTATGGTCTCCACATAACGCAGCTTGGTAGTGGGTATGGTCTCCACATAACACAGCTTGGTAGTGGGTATGGTCTCCACATAACACAGCTTGGTAGTGGGTATGGTCTCCACATAACACAGCTTGGTAGTGGGTATAGTCTCCACATAACACAGCTTGGTAGTGGGTATGGTCTCCACATAACACAGCTTGGTAGTGGGTATGGTCTCCACATAACACAGCTTGGTAGTGGGTATGGTCTCCACATAACACAGCTTGGTAGTGGGTATGGTCTCCACATAACACAGCTTGGTAGTGGGTATGGTCTCCACATAACGCAGCTTGGTAGTGGGTATGGTCTCCACATAACACAGCTTGGTAGTGGGTATGGTCTCCACATAACACAGCTTGGTAGTGGGTATGGTCTCCACATAACACAGCTTGGTAGTGGGTATGGTCTCCACATAACACAGCTTGGTAGTGGGTATGGTCTCCACATAACACAGCTTGGTAGTGGGTATAGTCTCCACATAACACAGCTTGGTAGTGGGTATAGTCTCCACATAACACAGCTTGGTAGTGGGTATGGTCTCCACATAACACAGCTTGGTAGTGGGTATGGTCTCCACATAACACAGCTTGGTAGTGGGTATGGTCTCCACATAACACAGCTTGGTAGTGGGTATAGTCTCCACATAACACAGCTTGGTAGTGGGTATGGTCTCCACATAACACAGCTTGGTAGTGGTTATGGTCTCCACATAACACAGCTTGGTAGTGGGTATAGTCTCCACATAACACAGCTTGGTAGTGGGTATGGTCTCCACATAACACAGCTTGGTAGTGGGTATGGTCTCCACATAACACAGCTTGGTAGTGGGTATGGGCTTCCACATTAAACAGCTTGTCGCAGTGAATTCCACTTATACCCACGTTTTCAGTCACAATTTGCTTCTACCCTGTGTAATGATCTGTTGCATGATATTGATACAAATGAAGCCTGGTTTGTTGTAATGGGTAAGGTAGGCCTGCTTTACGTTATATTCATAGGAACAGGGGTAATCGTTACTTTTTGATAGGCTAACGTTACTTGATGAAGACATGCTGTTAGCGACTGTGTGCTTGGTTGCATTATTCAATAGTGCTATATGTTCTAGAATAATAGTTTGTGCCTACTGGCTACTGTAATATTTACAGTCAATGTGAACTGTGGACCAATAATGTCGCATTGCCAGCCACAAGCAAAGGTAAGGCAAGGATGTCATGTGAATTGAAAAGTAGAGATCTCTTTTGCCACTGTAACTTTCGTCCGTCCCCTCCTCCCTACCCGGGCTCGAACCAGTGACCCTCTGCACACTTCAACAACAGTCACCCACGAAGCATCGTTACCCATCGCTCCCACAAAAGCCGCAGCCCTTGCAGAGCGAGGGGAACAACTACTTCTAGGTCTCAGAGCGATTAACGTCACCGATTGAAACGCTATTAGCGCGCACCACCGCTAACTAGCTAGCCATTTCACATCGGTTACACCACTCAGCTCCTCAGACTCTCCTTCATATCTCGTAGTGGGAAAAGGTCCTAAACCCTGATTACAGTAGTAAAAAAATAAATAAAATGGTCCTCCTTG
The DNA here is from genome assembly GCF_029448725.1 of Salvelinus fontinalis. Taxonomy (NCBI): domain Eukaryota; kingdom Metazoa; phylum Chordata; class Actinopteri; order Salmoniformes; family Salmonidae; genus Salvelinus; species Salvelinus fontinalis. Next base: position 36,695,041 of record NC_074689.1, read on the forward strand.
ATGTGTTAAGGTGTCTATCATGTGTGAAACAAGACTCTCTCTCTCATGACATAATGCTGCAGTGAGACTAGGGGGGGGGGGGGATTTCTCCACTTTTACTTTTATAAACCTACTCTCTCTCTCTCTCTCTCTCACACACACACACACATTTATACACCTCTTTATGAACAGCGGCCTTTCCCACCAGTGTTCGGCAGGAAGAAGCAGTAAAATGAAATGGCCGAGACCAACAGTATATATCATAATTAATAAGTAGCCACGCTGGGAGAAATGGTTATACGCTGACGTAAAAAGGTCAACAACATATAAAAGTGATCGTTCTTTCTCCAAGAAATGCATGAGTAGAAAGAAATCCAGAACAACCACCAGGCCCACATTTGAAATATGTTCCGTGTTGTATTTCTTAAACTCTGATTGCTTTACTGTGATTACCTGGTGGGTTCATGGCTGGGGGGGGGGGGGGGGTCTAAATTGCACATACACAACCCCCCCACACACACACACACAATCGGTAACTCATGTGTTCACTTGGTGGTTCCAGGCAGGCCACCACCTGCAGTATGCTGTACTGTAAATGACTCGGCCAGCCTAATTGGCCATGTCCGCTGTATAACTGATCTATTGCTGTAAACCTCTAGCGCTGTGCTAACGTGATTGTCAGCTACTTAAATCAGACCAACCTGATTGATTTCCTTAAGAAGCTAGCTTCTGTAACACTACCAGTAATATAGTTTTTTGAAGAAAGAAGAAAATTAATTTAAAAAAATATGGCCTCCTGTGTTTAATTAAAGGTAGGAGAAGAAGACGCTGGTTTAGAGTAATGATATTATCTAACGTATATTTACATGATGATGTCTGTGGGTTGGGATGCAATGAGAGACAAAGAGATAATGTGCAGTAGTTTAGGGTGCATCCCAAAATGGCACCCTATTCCCTACACAGACCCTGGTCTAAAGTAGTGCAATATGTAAGAGAGTAGGGTACCTCTTGGGATGAAGCATTAGAAACAGCTGGTTTTGAGGAGGGAGCATTAGGAGAGAGTAAACACAGGTGGAGTTATAGTCACACACTGCAACTGAGTCATTATGCCAATCAAGCACACTACTCCCTTTCCATCAGTCCACAGCAGGGGTGGGCAGCATCCCAAATAGTAAACTATTCCCTATATAGTGCTCTGGTCAAAAGTAGTGCACTAAATAGGGCATAGGATTGAAGACATTTGGGATGCAGACCACACTTCCAATAGGCCTGGTCTCTCTCTCTCTATCTGTCTATCTGTCTCTCTCTCTCAAGAATAAATAATGACAGAGAGAAATTAGCTAAAGTCAATATTAAACATAACTATTATGCACACTATATAAATATACAAAACACACATCTGATTTTCTGAGAGGATAGGAGAGAGAGAGAGAGAGAGAGAGAGAGAGAGAGAGAGAGAGAGAGAGAGAGAGAGAGAGAGAAGAGAAGGAGAAGGCTAATTCATCAATGCTCTCTAGTAGCCGGTGGGTGCAAAGTGAGAACTGAGTGATCAGTGAGGTGGGGATGTGGCGTTTGGTCCGGTGTGTGTGTGTGTGTGTGTGTGTGTGTGTGTGTGTGTGTGTGTGTGTGTGTGTGTGTGTGTGTGTGTGTGTGTGTGTGTGTGTGTGTGTGTGTGTGTGTGTGTAGAGCTGTCAGGACAGAGCATAATGTCAGAGGGCTGAGTCACAGGTTATAAAACACTGGCATTAGGGACTGGTGCCCTCACTGTCACCCAGCCTGGACCTATAAAACACTGAAATTAGGGACTGGTGCCCTCACCGTCACCCAGCCTGGACCTATAAAACACTGGCATTAGGGACTGGTGCCCTCACCGTCACCCAGCCTGGACCTATAAAACACTGGCATTAGGGACTGGTGCCCCCACCGTCACCCAGCCTGGACCTATAAAACACTGGCATTAGGGACTGGTGCCTTTACCGTCACCCAGCCTGGACCTATAAAACACTGGCATTAGGGACTGGTGCCTTTACCGTCACCCAGCCTGGACCTATAAAACACTGGCATTAGGGACTGGTGCCCCTCACCGTCACCCAGCCTGGACCTATAAAACACTGGCATTAGGGACTGGTGACATCACCGTCACCCAGCCTGGACCTATAAAACACTGGCATTAGGGACTGGTGCCCCTCACCGTCACCCGGCCTGGACCTATAAAACACTGGCATTAGGGACTGGAGCCCTCACCGTCACCCGGCCTGAACCTATAAAACACTGGCAATAGGGACTGGTGTCCTCACCGTCACCCAGCCTGGACCTATAAAACACTGGCAATAGGGACTGGTACCCCTCACCGTCACCCAGCCTGGACCTATAAAACACTGGCATTAAGGGACTGGTGCCCTCACCGTCACCCAGCCTGGACCTATAAAACACTGGCATTAGGGACTGGTGACATCACCGTCACCCAGCCTGGACCGATAAAACACTGGCATTAGGGACTGGTGACATCACCGTCACCCAGCCTGGACCGATAAAACACTGGCATTAGGGACTGGTGACATCACCGTCACCCAGCCTGGACCTATAAAACACTGGCATTAGGGACTGGTGCCCTCACCGTCACCCAGCCTGGACCTATAAAACACTGGCATTAGGGCCTGGTGCCCCTCACCGTCACCCAGCCTGGACCTATAAAACACTGGCATTAGGGACTGGTGCCCTCACCGTCACCCAGCCTGGACCTATAAAACACTGGCATTAGGGACTGGTGCCCTCACCGTCACCCAGCCTGGACCTATAAAACACTGGCATTGGGGACTGGTGCCCTCACCGTCACCCAGCCTGGACCTATAAAACACTGGCATTAGGGACTGGTGACCTCACCGTCACCCAGCCTGGACCTATAAAACACTGGCATTAGGGACTGGTGCCATCACCGTCACCCAGCCTGGACCTATAAAACACTGGCATTAGGGACTGGTGCCCTCACCGTCACCCAGCCTGGACCTATAAAACACTGGCATTAGGGACTGGTGCCCTCACCGTCACCCAGCCTGGACCTATAAAACACTGGCATTGGGGACTGGTGCCCTCACCGTCACCCAGCCTGGACCTATAAAACACTGGCATTGGGGACTGGTGACCTCACCGTCACCCAGCCTGGACCTATAAAACACTGGCATTAGGGACTGGTGCCCTCACCGTCACCCAGCCTGGACCTATAAAACACTGGCATTAGGGACTGGTGCCCCTCACCGTCACCCAGCCTGGACCTATAAAACACTGGCATTAAGGGACTGGTGCCCTCACCGTCACCCAGCCTGGACCTATAAAACACTGGCAATAGGGACTGGTACCCCTCACCGTCACCCAGCCTGGACCTATGAAACACTGGCATTAAGGGACTGGTGCCCTCACCGTCACCCAGCCTGGACCTATAAAACACTGGCATTAGGGACTGGTGACATCACCGTCACCCAGCCTGGACCGATAAAACACTGGCATTAGGGACTGGTGACATCACCGTCACCCAGCCTGGACCGATAAAACACTGGCATTAGGGACTGGTGACATCACCGTCACCCAGCCTGGACCTATAAAACACTGGCATTAGGGACTGGTGCACTCACCGTCACCCAGCCTGGACCTATAAAACACTGGCATTAGGGCCTGGTGCCCCTCACCGTCACCCAGCCTGGACCTATAAAACACTGGCATTAGGGACTGGTGCCCCTCACCGTCACCCAGCCTGGACCTATAAAACACTGGCATTAGGGACTGGTGCCATCACCGTCACCCAGCCTGGACCTATAAAACACTGGCATTAGGGACTGGTGCCCTCACCGTCACCCAGCCTGGACCTATAAAACACTGGCATTAGGGACTGGTGCCCTCACCGTCACCCAGCCTGGACCTATAAAACACTGGCATTGGGGACTGGTGCCCTCACCGTCACCCAGCCTGGACCTATAAAACACTGGCATTAGGGACTGGTGACCTCACCGTCACCCAGCCTGGACCTATAAAACACTGGCATTAGGGACTGGTGCCATCACCGTCACCCAGCCTGGACCTATAAAACACTGGCATTAGGGACTGGTGCCCTCACCGTCACCCAGCCTGGACCTATAAAACACTGGCATTAGGGACTGGTGCCCTCACCGTCACCCAGCCTGGACCTATAAAACACTGGCATTGGGGACTGGTGCCCTCACCGTCACCCAGCCTGGACCTATAAAACACTGGCATTAGGGACTGGTGCCCCTCACCGTCACCCAGCCTGGACCTATAAAACACTGGAATTAGGGACTGGTGCCATCACCGTCACCCAGCCTGGACCTATAAAACACTGGCATTAGGGACTGGTGCCCTCACCGTCACCCAGCCTGGACCTATAAAACACTGGCATTAGGGACTGGTGCCCTCACCGTCACCCAGCCTGGACCTATAAAACACTGGCATTGGGGACTGGTGCCCTCACCGTCACCCAGCCTGGACCTATAAAACACTGGCATTAGGGACTGGTGACCTCACCGTCACCCAGCCTGGACCTATAAAACACTGGCATTAGGGACTGGTGCCATCACCGTCACCCAGCCTGGACCTATAAAACACTGGCATTAGGGACTGGTGCCCTCACCGTCACCCAGCCTGGACCTATAAAACACTGGCATTAGGGACTGGTGCCCTCACCGTCACCCAGCCTGGACCTATAAAACACTGGCATTGGGGACTGGTGCCCTCACCGTCACCCAGCCTGGACCTATAAAACACTGGCATTGGGGACTGGTGACCTCACCGTCACCCAGCCTGGACCTATAAAACACTGGCATTAGGGACTGGTGCCCTCACCGTCACCCAGCCTGGACCTATAAAACACTGGCATTAGGGACTGGTGCCCTCACCGTCACCCAGCCTGGACCTATAAAACACTGGCATTAGGGACTGGTGCCCTCACCGTCACCCAGCCTGGACCTATAAAACACTGGCATTAGGGACTGGTGCCAACACCGTCACCCAGCCTGGACCTATAAAACACTGGCATTGGGGACTGGTGCCCTCACCGTCACCCAGCCTGGACCTATAAAATACTGGCATTAGGGACTGGTGCCCTCACCGTCACCCTGCCTGGACCTATAAAACACTGGCATTAGGGACTGGTGCCATGACCGTCACCCAGCCTGGACCTATAAAACACTGGCATTAGGGACTGGTGCCCCTCACCGTCACCCAGCCTGGACCTATAAAACACTGGCATTAGGGACTGGTGCCCTCACCGTCACCCAGCCTATAAACTGGTGCCCTCACCGTCACCCATCCTGGACCTATAAAACACTGGCATTAGGGACTGGTGCCCTCACCGTCACCCAGCCTATAAACTGGTGCCCTCACCGTCACCCATCCTGGACCTATAAAACACTGGCATTAGGGACTGGTGACCCTCACCGTCACCCAGCCTGGACCTATAAAACACTGGCATTAGGGACTGGTGCCCTCACCGTCACCCAGCCTGGACCTATAAAACACTGAAATTAGGGACTGGTGCCCTCACCGTCACCCAGCCTGGACCTATAAAACACTGGCATTAGGGACTGGTGCCCTCACCGTCACCCAGCCTGGACCTATAAAACACTGGCATTAGGGACTGGTGCCCCCACCGTCACCCAGCCTGGACCTATAAAACACTGGCATTAGGGACTGGTGACATCACCGTCACCCAGCCTGGACCTATAAAACACTGGCATTAGGGACTGGTGCCCCTCACCGTCACCCGGCCTGGACCTATAAAACACTGGCATTAGGGACTGGTGCCCTCACCGTCACCCGGCCTGAACCTATAAAACACTGGCAATAGGGACTGGTGTCCTCACCGTCACCCAGCCTGGACCTATAAAACACTGGCAATAGGGACTGGTACCCCTCACCGTCACCCAGCCTGGACCTATAAAACACTGGCATTAAGGGACTGGTGCCCTCACCGTCACCCAGCCTGGACCTATAAAACACTGGCATTAGGGACTGGTGACATCACCGTCACCCAGCCTGGACCGATAAAACACTGGCATTAGGGACTGGTGACATCACCGTCACCCAGCCTGGACCGATAAAACACTGGCATTAGGGACTGGTGACATCACCGTCACCCAGCCTGGACCTATAAAACACTGGCATTAGGGACTGGTGCCCTCACCGTCACCCAGCCTGGACCTATAAAACACTGGCATTAGGGCCTGGTGCCCCTCACCGTCACCCAGCCTGGACCTATAAAACACTGGCATTAGGGACTGGTGCCCCTCACCGTCACCCAGCCTGGACCTATAAAACACTGGCATTAGGGACTGGTGCCATCACCGTCACCCAGCCTGGACCTATAAAACACTGGCATTAGGGACTGGTGCCCTCACCGTCATCCAGCCTGGACCTATAAAACACTGGCATTAGGGACTGGTGCCCTCACCGTCACCCAGCCTGGACCTATAAAACACTGGCATTGGGGACTGGTGCCCTCACCGTCACCCAGCCTGGACCTATAAAACACTGGCATTAGGGACTGGTGACCTCACCGTCACCCAGCCTGGACCTATAAAACACTGGCATTAGGGACTGGTGCCATCACCGTCACCCAGCCTGGACCTATAAAACACTGGCATTAGGGACTGGTGCCCTCACCGTCACCCAGCCTGGACCTATAAAACACTGGCATTAGGGACTGGTGCCCTCACCGTCACCCAGCCTGGACCTATAAAACACTGGCATTGGGGACTGGTGCCCTCACCGTCACCCAGCCTGGACCTATAAAACACTGGCATTGGGGACTGGTGACCTCACCGTCACCCAGCCTGGACCTATAAAACACTGGCATTAGGGACTGGTGCCCTCACCGTCACCCAGCCTGGACCTATAAAACACTGGCATTAGGGACTGGTGCCCTCACCGTCACCCAGCCTGGACCTATAAAACACTGGCATTAGGGACTGGTGCCCTCACCGTCACCCAGCCTGGACCTATAAAACACTGGCATTAGGGACTGGTGCCAACACCGTCACCCAGCCTGGACCTATAAAACACTGGCATTGGGGACTGGTGCCCTCACCGTCACCCAGCCTGGACCTATAAAATACTGGCATTAGGGACTGGTGCCCTCACCGTCACCCTGCCTGGACCTATAAAACACTGGCATTAGGGACTGGTGCCATGACCGTCACCCAGCCTGGACCTATAAAACACTGGCATTAGGGACTGGTGCCCCTCACCGTCACCCAGCCTGGACCTATAAAACACTGGCATTAGGGACTGGTGCCCTCACCGTCACCCAGCCTATAAACTGGTGCCCTCACCGTCACCCATCCTGGACCTATAAAACACTGGCATTAGGGACTGGTGCCCTCACCGTCACCCAGCCTATAAACTGGTGCCCTCACCGTCACCCATCCTGGACCTATAAAACACTGGCATTAGGGACTGGTGACCCTCACCGTCACCCAGCCTGGACCTATAAAACACTGGCATTAGGGACTGGTGCCCTCACCGTCAACCAGCCTGGACCTATAAAACACTGGCATTAGGGACTGGTGCCCTCACCGTCACCCAGCCTGGACCTATAAAACACTGGCATTAGGGACTGGTGCCCCTCACCGTCACCCAGCCTGGACCTATAAAACACTGGCATTAAGGGACTGGTGCCCTCACCGTCACCCAGCCTGGACCTATAAAACACTGGCATTAGGGACTGGTGCCCTCACCGTCACCCAGCCTGGACCGATAAAACACTGGCATTAGGGACTGGTGGCCTCACCGTCACCCAGCCTGGACCTATAAAACACTGGCATTAGGGACTAGTGCCCTCACCGTCACCCATCCTGGACCTAGCTGGGATTTATTTATTCGAGAAGAAACTTAAGTGGCCGCTTCGTCACACACAAGCTAGTTTCTCTCTCTCTCCACTGTGTCGGTAGTTTCCTTTCCCCAGGCTTGTTTAAAAAGCAACCAGTGATTTAATCACCACGATAGATTTAAAAAGGCTGAATATTAAGAACGTTGCTATAAAAGGAAACACACTAATAGAGATGTGTTTTATTATTGCACCTAATGAAGTTGGTATTTTTTAAACAGTCCGGGGTTAGTTATTATTGCACCTAATGAAGTTGGTATTTTTAAACAGTCTGGTGCTAGTGCTTGTGGGTAAGCAGATTTATTAATGCAGTTGTCCCGGCCTAACGGCCGTGTTGCCACTGTGATTCAGTGTGTTAGTTTTAATAAAATAAGACCTGCTATTTCTTTAGCCTCCAGTCCAAATGGAATGACCATCTCATTAGGGACTTCATAGAGGAATAATAAAGCACTATTGCAGCCCACTGCTTGCTTCATCTTGAAGATATCAACTATTACTGGGTTCATTTCATCAACATTAGGAAGGTTACATAAATAATTATTAATTGGCCTAAACTATTATTAGTCCTATATGATAGTCTGCTCTGAATAATATATATATACTATTATTAGTCCTATATGATAGTCTGCTCTGAATAATATATATATACTATTATTAGTCCTATATGATAGTCTGCTCTGAATAATATATATATATATACTATTATTAGTCCTATATGATTGTCTGCTCTGAATAAAATATATAAAATATTATTAGTCCTATATGATAGTCTGCTCTGAATAATATATATATATATACTATTATTAGTCCTATATGATTGTCTGCTCTGAATAAAATATATAAAATATTATTAGTCCTATATGATAGTCTGCTCTGAATAATATATATATATACTATTATTAGTCCTATATGATTGTCTGCTCTTAATAATATATATAAACTATTATTAGTCCTATATGATAGTCTGCTCTTAATAATATATATATACTATTATTAGTCCTATATGATTGTCTGCTCTGAATAAAATATATAAAATATTATTAGTCCTATATGATGGTCTGCTCTGAACAATATTTACTATAAAATCAATTTCAAAAGATAAATAATTGTAAATCATTATTAATAAATAATGATTACCCTTTATGAACCTAATAATGTCAGGTACAGCCGTTTGTTCCACACTTGAGTTCAGGCGAGTTATTTCCTTTTGTAAAGAGTAGACATGGTGGGGACTTGGTGTGAGACTGAGAACGTAAAACTACAGTTTAAAGTTCCTTGATACTTGATATTTTATACTTAATAGCACCCTTTTCAAATTAAAACACATATCACACATGCACCCATTCCTCAAAATCAGTTTCACTTGGGCTTTTTCGGTCAGTTTCTGATAGCCCAAGTCGATGTAAATCAGCTCAAGCATTTTTCCCTCTCTCTTTTGTTTTGTTCTCGTTGTATGAAAATGGTTAAAATCCCATGGGTCAGTGAAAACGATCCTTCCACTCCAGTCTCCTACTCTAAGTCAGCCAAAACATTCCAGACTTCAAAAGGAAGGTTTTGCCTACCAGGGCCATTTCAGTGTCCCAGCCCTCCTAGCCCCTCCTAGCCCCTTCTAGCCTCGACCAGCCCCTATGGCCCAGGAGAGAAGGCTTATTTGGATAAATTAATTTCTGGAGTCTGCCTGCTTTCCAAAAGCAACCCCCCGTCTGACTGCAAATTACTCTCACAAAAAAACACTGAAAATTCATAAGACTTGAAGTTAAGAAAACACGTTTCGTGAAGTAGGCCTAAGTAAGGAAAAGGGTTTTGGAATTGGGTGCTATTGTGCCTCCTGGAAAGTCGGGCTGCCGGTTAGCAGTGTTTAAGGATATCGTAGAGACTTAAATGTGTTTATGGAATCAACATCAGAGTTGTACAGTCTAGAGTTGAACACATGGAGGTATCCTTTAGACCTGTGTGGGATTATATTATTCTGTTAATTAGCAATAGAGTAGCCCACACACACACACAATTTCAAGAACTAAACATTCAAGCACAATATTTTTCTATGGAAAGAAATGTACCAAAAACTGCTGCACCATTTACAATCAAGGATTACTGTAAACCTTCAATATCAGGAGAAAGTGAGAGAAGCCCTCCAGATTCAGAACCAGACATGCTACAGCACCACAGAAAGAAAATAAGCGGGACAGAGAGAGAGAGACAGAGCGAGAGAGCGAGAGAGAGAGAGAGAGAGAGAGCAAGAGAGAGAGAGCAAGAGAGAGAGAGAGAGCAAGAGACAGAGAGAGAGTGAGAGAGGCATTGCGAGAGGTAAGTGTGAGGGGAGGAAAATGGCTACAGGTTAAATTACAGATGAAGACAATCGAGGATTAATGATCCGCGACATTTTCACAACGCAGAGCTGTCCAAGGACAGAGTACAGAGAGGAGACGCCAGCGACCCGGTCTACGTCCCAAATAGCACACTATTCCCTATAAAGTGCACTGCTTTATGACCAGGGCCCTAGTTCCTACGTAATGTATAGGGAATATGGTGCCATTTGGAACGTAGACCAGTAATTGGAGGAGCATGTAACTTCAGAAGTACTGCTGAGGATACAGACAGAAGAGAACTTTACTCTTTAGTTAAAGAAAAAAAAAACATTTACTGTACCTGGTCTGTGGTTGTCTTTGATAAATGTTGAAATGTGTTTATTAGTTTTAATTCTAGTTACTTTTAGGATTGCAGTTACACTGTAGTGGACAAAAAAGTCTTGAGTTTTTATCCCGATTGAAATACCTTCCTCTTAGTTTAGGTTAAACAATTGTGTTAATGCTGACCAATGCACCTTTCAGTCACTCCCTCATAAAGCCGCAATGCATTCTCAATAGATCTCTCGTGAGCTTGATTTCATCAACCCATATTTAACTTGGCAAAAACTCCTCGGGACGGAATGTCCACAATGCCAATTATAAAGCATGCATAAATATATTATGAAGTACAATTCACATGAGATCAACCTCTTGTAAAAACGAACACTTCAAAAAGTCTAAGATTTATACGCTAACGAACACGAGGGGCAGTAAAAGTGTCATTTGTGGACTTCTCACATGTGTTTCACAGTTCCCTTGGAGTGACTGGTGGCTGGTACGCATACCAGGCGACACAGGAGGGACAACTGGAGGAGAGGCGAAGCAACTCAATACAATGTGGATGAAGACGGAATACACATGGGAGATTAAACAATGAATCACAACTTTACAAAGATATGGGAGATTAAACAATGAATCACAACTTTACAAAGATATGGGAGATTAAACAATGAATCAGAACTTTATAAAGATATGGGAGATGAAACAATGAATCACAACTTTATAAAGATCTGGGAGATGAAACAATGAATCACAACTTTATAAAGATATGGGAGATGAAACAATGAATCACAAAAACAAGATGTGATCGAGATGGGATGGAGGTTGGATGGAGATGTGATGGAGATGTGATGGAGGTTGGATGGAGATGTGATGGAGATGTGGTGTGTTTTTGTGGTATATAGTATATTAGATTTTTAAATATTACATACTTTGCATAGACAAAATGGAAACAATTAAATAAACATGTTTTATGAAATTGTAATGTTAGTGGATATCCTTATTCTTCAACAAAAATCAGGAATTCAAACATAATAAATGTGTGCACAACTTATGGTTTACCAACTGCCTTTGGTCGTTGTATATATTTAGTAAAACGCCTGAGCTGACGCACACCCAAAAATGTTTGTAGAGGTGCTGACTAACAGAGGGTAAACTGTAGACTAGGTGCTGACTAACAGAGGGTAAACTGTAGACTAGGTGCTGACTAACAGAGGGTAAACTGTAGACTAGGGGCTGACTAACAGAGGGTAAACTGTAGACTAGGTGCTGACTAACAGAGGGTAAACTGTAGACTAGGTGCTGACTAACAGAGGGTAAACTGTAGACTAGGTGCTGACTAACAGAGTAAACTGTAGACTAGGTGCTGACTAACAGAGGGTAAACTGTAGACTAGGTGCGACTAACAGAGGGTAAACTGTAGAATAGGTGCTGACTAACAGAGGGTAAACTGTAGACTAGGTGCTGACTAACAGAGGGTAAACTGTAGACTAGGTGCTGACTAACAGAGGGTAAACTGTAGACTAGGGGCTGACTAACAGAGGGTAAACTGTAGACTAGGTGCTGACTAACAGAGGGTAAACTGTAGACTAGGTGCTGACTAACAGAGGGTAAACTGTAGACTAGGTGCTGACTAACAGATTAAACTGTAGTTTATGTCTTGACTAACAGAGATTAAACTGTAGACTAGGTGCTGACTAACAGAGTAAACTGTAGACTAGGTGCTGACTAACAGAGGGTAAACTGTAGACTAGGTGCTGACTAACAGAGTAAACTGTAGAATAGGTGCCGACTAACAGAGGGTAAACTGTAGACTAGGGGCTGACTAACAGAGGGTAAACTGTAGACTAGGTGCTGACTAACAGAGGGTAAACTGTAGAATAGGTGCCGACTAACAGAGGGTAAACTGTAGACTAGGTGCTGACTAACAGAGGGTAAACTGTAGACTAGGTGCTGACTAACAGAGTAAACTATAGACTAGGTGCTGACTAACAGAGTAAACTGTAGACTAGGTGATGACTAACAGAGGGTAAAATGTAGACTAGGTGCTGGCTAACAGAGTAAACTGTAGACTAGGTGCTGACTAACAGAGGGTAAACTGTAGACTAGGTGCTGACTAACAGAGGGTAAACTGTAGACTAGGTGCTGACTAACAGAGGGTAAACTGTAGAATAGGTGCTGACTAACAGAGTAAACTGTAGACTAGGTGCTGACTAACAGAGGGTAAACTGTAGACTAGGTGCTGACTAACAGAGGGTAAACTGTAGACTAGGTGCTGACTAACAGAGTAAACTGTAGGCTAGGTGCTGACTAACAGAGGGTAAACTGTAGACTAGGTGCTGACTAACAGAGTAAACTGTAGGCTAGGTGCTGACTAACAGAGGGTAAACTGTAGAATAGGTGCTGACTAACAGAGGGTAAACTGTAGAATAGGTGCTGACTAACAGAGTAAACTGTAGACTAGGTGCTGACTAACAGAGGGTAAACTGTAGACTAGGTGCTGACTAACAGAGGGTAAACTGTAGACTAGGTGCTGACTAACAGAGGGTAAACTGTAGACTAGGTGCTGGCTAACAGAGTAAACTGTAGACTAGGTGCTGACTAACAGAGGGTAAACTATAGACTAGGTGCTGACTAACAGAGGGTAAACTGTAGACTAGGTGCTGACTAACAGAGGGTAAACTGTAGACTAGGTGCTGGCTAACAGAGTAAACTGTAGACTAGGTGCTGACTAACAGAGGGTAAACTATAGACTAGGTGCTGACTAACAGAGTAAACTGTAGACTAGGTGCTGACTAACAGAGGGTAAACTGTAGACTAGGTGCTGACTAACAGAGGGTAAACTGTAGACTAGGTGCTGACTAACAGAGGGTAAACTGTAGACTAGGTGCTGACTAACAGAGGGTAAACTGTAGACTAGGTGCTGACTAACAGAGGGTAAACTGTAGACTAGGTGCTGACTAACAGAGGGTAAACTGTAGACTAGGTGCTGACTAACAGAGGGTAAATTGTAGACTAGGTGCTGACTAACAGAGGGTAAACTGTAGGCTAGGTGCTGACTAACAGGGTAAACTGTAGACTAGGTGCTGACTAACAGAGGGTAAACTGTAGACTAGGTGCTGACTAACAGAGTAAACTGTAGACTAGGTGCTGCCTAACAGAGGGTAAACTGTAGACTAGGTGCTGACTAACAGAGGGTAAACTGTAGAATAGGTGCTGACTAACAGAGGGTAAACTGTAGACTAGGTGCTGACTAACAGAGAGTAAACTGTAGGCTAGGTGCTGACTAACAGAGGGTAAACTGTAGACTAGGTGCTGACTAACAGAGTAAACTGTAGGCTAGGTGCTGACTAACAGAGGGTAAACTGTAGACTAGGTGCTGACTAACAGAGTAAACTGTAGGCTAGGTGCTGACTAACAGAGGGTAAACTGTAGAATAGGTGCTGACTAACAGAGGGTAAACTGTAGACTAGGTGCTGACTAACAGAGGGTAAACTGTAGACTAGATGCTGACTAACAGAGTAAACTATTGACTAGGTGCTGACTAACAGAGTAAACTGTAGACTAGGTGCTGACTAACAGAGTAAACTGTAGACTAGGTGCTGACTAACAGAGGGTAAACTGTAGACTAGGTGCTGACTAACAGAGGTTAAACTGTAGACTAGGTGCTGACTAACAGAGGGTAAACTGTAGACTAGGTGCAGACTAACAGAGGGTAAACTGTAGACTAGGTGCTGACTAACAGAGGGTAAACTGTAGACTATTTGCTGACTAACAGAGGGTAAACTGTAGACTAGGGGCTGACTAACAGAGTAAACTATAGACTAGGTGCTGACTAACAGAGGGTAAACTGTAGACTAGGTGATGACTAACAGAGTAAACTGTAGACTAGGTGCTGACTAACAGAGTAAACTGTAGACTAGGTGCTGACTAACAGAGTAAACTGTAGACTAGGTGCTGACTAACAGAGTAAACTATAGACTAGGTGCTGACTAACAGAGTAAACTGTAGACTAGGTGCTGACTAACAGAGTAAACTGTAGACTATGTGCTGACTAACAGAGTAAACTGTAGACTAGGTGCTGACTAACAGAGTAAACTGTAGACTAGGTGCTACCTAACAGAGTAAACTGTAGACTAGGTGCTGACTAACAGAGGGTAAACTGTAGACTAGGTGCTGACTAACAGAGGGTAAACTGTAGACTAGGTGCTGACTAACAGAGTAAACTGTAGAAAAAGAGAGAAAGTCGCACACTCTAAACACGCTCCCAACAATTTAACTGGGTAAACTATTGTATTTAACCAGGAGAGTCCACTCACAATCACCACTGCTTTCCAGGGACTCCTGACTGTGGTGAGATAGTTAAAGGGCTAAGGACCCCTCACTCTGTGTCTCATAGCAGACCTAAATAGGCACTGGTCAAACGGAGTGCAGCATAAAGGGAATAGGGTTCCATTGGGGATTTAGCCTCGGGTTCAGTTTGGGATGCAGCCTAGGTGCATGAGATGCAGCAGCCGCCAAGGATAGCAGAAAGCGGAAAAAAATCTAGACATGGATTACAGGAGAGAACACATCTGTTCCCACTGCTAATCAGACATAGAGAGAGGAGGGGAGAAAGACCAGAGAGAGGGCACCCTAGCCAGACCAGAGAGAGGATACTTTAGCCAGACCAGAGAGAGGATACTTTAGCCAGACCAGAGAGAGGGCACTTTAACCAGACCAGAGAGAGGATACTTTAACCAGACCAGAGAGAGGATACTTTAACCAGACCAGAGAGAAGGCACTTTAACCAGACCAGAGAGAGGATACTTTAGCCAGACCAGAGAGAGGGCACTTTAACCAGACCAGAGAGAGGGCACTTTAACCAGACCAGAGAGAGGGCACTTTAACCAGACCAGAGAGAGGGCACTTTAACCAGACCAGAGAGAGGGCACTTTAACCAGACCAGAGAGAGGGCACTTTAACCAGACCAGAGAGAGGATACTTTAACCAGACCAGAGAGAAGGCACTTTAACCAGACCAGAGAGAGGATACTTTAGCCAGACCAGAGAGAGGGCACTTTAACCAGACCAGAGAGAGGGCACTTTAACCAGACCAGAGAGAGGATACTTTAGCCAGACCAGAGAGAGGGCACTTTAACCAGACCAGAGAGAGGGCACTTTAACCAGACCAGAGAGAGGATACTTTAACCACACCAGAGAGAGGGCACTTTAACCAGACCAGAGAGAGGGCACTTTAACCAGACCAGAGAGAGGGCACTTTAACCAGACCAGAGAGAGGGCACTTTAACCAGACCAGAGAGAGGATACTTTAACCAGACCAGAGAGCGGATACTTTAGCCAGACCAGAGAGAGGGCACTTTAACCAGACCAGAGAGAGGGCACTTTAACCAGACCAGAGAGAGGACTAAGATGTCTACCAAACAACACCAGTAGGGTGAGTCCTGACCTGGAGTACCATGAACTTGGGCCCATAACCTGGTCTCAGATCAGCTTGGCATTCCCCCTTATTGGTTACAGTAAAGAGTTGGCAAGAAGAAGCTGATCCTAGATCTGAGGCTGTAGTTTGGCATGTTCCTCTTCTTAGAGGAATTGTGTTGTAAGTTAGTGTGAGTGAGAGAGCTGTGTCAGAAAGACTGAGAGGTCCTGTGTAAATTCTTTACCCTTTGGTTAACCTGTAGAAAAATGGTGTACTAAGCTAGATGTTGTTTTCATTCGTCCAGTCTCAGCCTGGATTAATTTATCTATCTAATGATTTCCTTTTTGCTACGCGCCACATGTAGACGTTGATGGATCGCTGGTTTAAGAAATGAACGTTTTTCTCCTCAACCATCCTGTTACAGTACTGACTTTTGGCTCTCTGTAGGGCAACGTCTCAAATAACACTCTACTCCCTACTTAGTGCATTACCATAGGGCTCTGGTCAAAAGTAGTGCACTACATAGGGAATAGGGTGCCAGCCCTGGTCTAAAGTAGTGCACTACATAGGGAATTGGGTGCCAGCCCTGGTCTAAAGTAGTGCACTACGTAGGGAATAGGGTGCCAGCCCTGGTCTAAAGTAGTGCACTACATAGGGAATAGGGTGCCAGCCCTGGTCTAAAGTAGTGCACTACATAGGGAATTGGGTGCCAGCCCTGGTCTAAAGTAGTGCACTACGTAGGGAATAGGGTGCCAGCCCTGGTCTAAAGTAGTGCACTACATAGGGAATAGGGTGCCAGCCCTGGTCTAAAGTAGTGCACTTCATAATGGAATAGGGTGCCAGCCCTGGTCTAAAGTAGTGCATTACATAATGGAATAGGGTGCCAGCCCTGGTCTAAAGTAGTGCACTACATAGGGAATAGGGTGGCATTTGGGATGTACATTATCTTGAATGTTATGTGTGGTGATCAGCTGCCCTCAGACCAAGAGACCTTGGAAGGACAGATTGTGTTCCTTCCTGTTCTCTCAGTTTTCCCCATTCCTTCCTGCTACACTTTATCTTAGTTTCCCTCTAAACCAGGACCTATTCATATGAGTTATGACATAATAAAATGATTGAGACAAAAGTGTAGGTAATGTCAATGTACTAATGTTATACCTATAATTTCTCTATTACGGTTTGGAAACGCCACGGGGATTATTAACCATAGGGTTTTAACTTTTTTATTTATTTATTTAACCTTTATTTAACCAGGTAGGCAAATTGAGAACACGTTCTCATTTACAATTGCGACCTGGCCAAGATAAAGCAAAGCAGTTCGACACATACAACAACACATAGTTACACATGGAGTAAAAACAAACATATAGTCAATAATACAGTGAAAAAAATAAGTCTACAGTATATACAATGTGAGCAAGTGAGGTGAGATAAGGGGGGTGAAGGCAAACAGATATATGTATAAATAAATAAAAATATAAAAAGGCCATGGAGGCGAAGTGAGTACAACACAGCAAGTAAAATAAAAACTAAAAAAAACACTGGAATGGTTGGTTTGCAGTGGAAGAAAGTGCAAAGTAGAGACAGAAATAATGGGGTGCAAAGGAGCAAAATAAATTAATAAATAAATACAGTAGGTAAAGAGGTAGTTGTTTGGGCTAAATTGTAGATGGGTTATGTACAGGTGCAGTAATCTATGAGCTGCTCTGACAGCTGGTGCTTAAAGCTAGTGAGGGAGATAGGTGTTTCCAGTTTCAGAGATTTTTGTAGTTCGTTCCAGTCATTGGCAGCAGAGAACTGGAAGGAGAGGCGTCCAAAGGAAGAATTGGTTTTGGGGGTGACTAGAGAGATATACCTGCTGGAGCGCGTGCTACGGGTAGGTGCTGCTATGGTGACCAGCGAGCTGAGATAAGGGGGGACTTTACCTAGCAGGGCAAGAGTCTCTGGCTGTTCCTAATGATCGTGTTCTGATTCCAACTGGTCTCTCCTCATTCCAACCTGTGGTTGATCAGGTATCTTTAACATAGTGACATGGGCTCTGCGTGGCTGTGGGCGGAAACAGAGGTTCCATGAAGGTTACTCTGATGTCAGCTGTAAAAGGTAGAAGTCATTTCATGTAAACACTTCAATAAATACATTTTTAAAAATTAGGTGTAGACTTTAGGACTTTTGAAATTAGGTTTCATTCCTCCTGGAGTTAAAAAATTAAAAAACATCAAGAAAAAAAATAGACTGTGCTGAAAGTGCCATTGATTGGTCGTGAGGTGATGTTAATTTCCCTGTTACAAGAGGCTACTTAGTGTATGTCCAGTTGATGACTGGAAAAGTCATGTGACTCCTATCATTACATGCAATAGGACTAAACCTTCACCACGTGAGTAGGTGTTGGGAATAGGACCGGTAACTAGAAGTAATATTAGTAGCTAAGAATTGAACTCCCAAGTTGACAATATGTCATTAGCTAAAAGCTATATTAAAAAGTACTATAATGGTGCATGTTGTTTCATATAATTCAATATACAGTTGACTAGATTGCAAAATGTATGATAAGTCACTTTTTAGTCTTCATCATTTATCAATACGTTTTTATTTGCACATTTCTCCCATAATCACGTTTCAAAAATGAATTGACACTGAAGCGGGAAATCAAGATATCAGCCCCCTCGCCCTCCACTATGAAAACAGCCTTCATATGGACTTGTCAAACGGTGTGCGACAAAGTCTCACAGAGCAACAAAAGTCACCTAGCCTACAGTTACCATGTTGATAGATTTCAATGACTGCTACTTCACTAGTGAATATATAGGTCGATGTGTACTGTACTCACTCTTTCCGGGTGGTTTATTCGACAGTGTATAAAACGCTTCCTCTTCGCGGTAATGAACTCAACAAAAAAACGAATAAAAAATCTGTACATAAATACCGAAATGACTGTCAGGAGTTGACATTATATCTAAAGTTGAAACTAAACTTGTGGTAACGGAAGAGATAACCGCTGGTCAACAGAAATTAAATGTTTAAATAATAACGGTTTAAATGGACAGTTTCATGGCGCGAGAGGAGAACTCCGGTCCGCGTCAAAACGTCATCAGAAGAAGACGATCAAATGTTTTCCGTTTTTTTATATAAAGACAACAACAACAACAAATATAGTCTATCTCTGTATCTCATAGTCTTTCCAAATTACTTCTTATTTTTTTGCATATCTACTTTATTGAATTCAAAGGGTAATTTATGTAAATAATATTACGTTTAATTGTTTATTTAAATTGTCTATAAACAAAATATGAATGTGCATATGGTCTATAATTGCAAAATAATATATATATATATTATATAATAATATGATAAAATTGCATTTAAATTAATTTAATTCGACACTGTAATATTTCCATTAAATATCATATTGTTATAAGTGATAATGATTTACATAATTGTCTTTAATCTCTCTTCCCATCTATAATGATTCCAGTCTGATAGAAGTGAAACACTGATCAGCTTTTCCCCCTCACAAACCACAAAGTAAAGTAAAGTGCTCCTACAATTATACATTTATGACGATTAATATATTTTAACAACCTACATTTCACACATTTATAACCTTTTTTCCGCACTTTATCTCCCTCTCTCTGTTCAATTTAAATTCTATTTAAATTTAAGGGGCTTTATATGCATGGAAAATATATGTTTTCATTGCCAAAGCAAGTGAAATAGATAATAAACAAAAGTGAAATGAACAATAAAAAAATGAACAGTAAACATTACACTCTCTCTCGATGCCTGTCTCTGTCTCTCTCTAGCGCCTCCTGTAGGTTACCTCCTAAATAGGTTGTGTGAGCCCTTCTGAGCACACGAGAATACCATGACAACCCCTTTTTGACCGGAACTTCTCAGAACACGGCTGCATAGGTAAAGATTCAAATTCAGTGGCGGTTGGTGCTGTTTAAGACAAGGGAGGATGATTTTACTTTTAATGAGTATGGCCTTATTTCTATTACAGCATATTGGATAACTGTCATTCATATACCATAGTCAATGTAACAGCAATAGGTTTAGGCTACTACATGATACTAGAATTTTCCCTATACACATCATGAGGTTGATACAACCTAGCCTATGAATGAAAGTTTACAATGTAGGTGCACACAGGTCGAGAGACAAATTTGAGTAATCAATGTGACAGACAGTGACACATTCAATACCACTTTGCACACTCTTGGCTGCATCTAGCTGATCTAGGGTGTAATCATTAGTCCAACAGTATCACCTCTTGGCTGCATCTAGCTGATCTAGGGTGTAATCATTAGTCCAACAGTATCACCTCTTGGCTGCATCTAGCTGATCTAGGGTGTAATCATTAGTCCAACAGTATCACCTCTTGGCTGCATCTAGCTGATCTAGGGTGTAATCATTAGTCCAACAGTATCACCTCTTGGCTGCATCTAGCTGATCTAGGGTGTAATCATTAGTCCAACAGTTGCAAACAAGAGTTTCTATTGGACAAATTCAGGTAGGTTTATCTCCGTTTTGTTTGCCTCTGTTTTAGAAAAGCATTTCAACAGAATCGGCTGAATGAATACACCACAGTTCACTTTCATAGCAGCCACATACAAAAAGCATCATTACTTTACTACTTGTATAATTCCTTCTAACATCTACCCGCTTTCCTTCTCTCACCTTTTTCCTTTGCTTGTGGACTTCAGTGCACAACACATCAGCTGTCTATGACCAGGTGAAAAAACATTTCCAAGCCAAACCTTCATATCATAACCGCTACACACAGCCTACATCATTGTCACCATAGTAACGTCAAAATCAACATAGCTACTAGAACTAATGCATTAGTACACCCGCTACAGTCACACAGTACAGTATACATACAGCAAGCAGTTTAGCAGTTACACCAGCGGGCCCCGGTGGCAATAAACTAATACAACCGAAAACTTACCTTGACTTGGGAGAGTTCCAGTGTTGGATAGCCTTAGCCAGCTAGCTAACATAATTAGCATTCCTTTCTGTTTGAGCCGGGTGTTTGAGTCGACTAAACTAGCTAGCTGCGTTAGCTAGCTAAGTAGAGTAAGTGAAAGTGAAAAAAATACAACAAAATATAGATAGCTCTCTCTGCTGCTTCTTCTTAATTTTTGAAAAATGTATTTGTTCAAAACTGTTCAACTACTGTCTTTCTCTATCTTTGAGTCTCACTACATGTTATGCACTGCAGTGCTAGCTAGCTGTAGCTTATGCTTTCAGTTCTAGATTCATTCTCTGATGCTTTGATTGGATGGACCTCTCCAGAGGGTGGTGCGAAATGCCCAACGCATCACCGGGGGCAAACTACCTGCTCTTCAGGACACCTACAGCACTAGATGTCACAGGAAGGCCAAAAAGATCATCAAGGACAACAACCACCCGAGCCACGGCCTGTTCTCCCCGCTATCATCCAGAAGGCGAGGTCAGTACAGGTGATTCAAATCTGGGACCGAGAGACTGAAAAACAGCTTCTATCTCAAGGCCATCATACTGTTAATTAGCCATCACTAGCCGGCTACCACCCGGTTACTGAACCCTGCACCTTAGAGGCTGCTGCCCCATTTACATAGACATGGAATCACTGGTCACTTTAATAATGGAACACTAGTCACTTGAATAATGTTTACATATTTTGCATTACTCATCTCATATGTATTTACTGTATTCTATTCTATTCTACTGTATCTTAGTCAACGCCTCTCTGACATCGCTCGTCCACATATATATTTATTCTTAATTCCATTTCCTTTACTTAGATTTGTGTGTATTGGGAATATGTTGTGAAATTGTTAAATATCATTGTTAGATATTACTGCACTGTTGGAGCTAGAAACACAAGCAATTCGCTACACCTGCAATAACATCTGCTAAACACGTGTATGTGACCAATACAATTTGATTTGATGTCAGTTCATGC